>NW_015167075.1:719662-741851 GCF_001447785.1 Gekko japonicus
ACTTTCCCACTCCTCGTTAAGAGTTTATTTAGCTGCTCTGTCAGCTTTTCATGTTCCTGTTGACGGGTGTACTCTGTTTGCACATCCAATTTCCAAACGTTTTTTAAAAGGTTTACTTCACCTTTACCCTCCTTTCAAATCTCCAGTCACTCCATGGGACCTTTCTCTGGTTCTACACTAGCTCACGAGGAAGCCCTTAAAACCACTCGCAACATGCGAACTCAAACTCCTAGCGTGGAAAATGGCTTTTTTAATTGCATTACCTCGGCCAGGCGAGTGGGAGAACTTTTGGCTTTCCGGCACGATATGCCTTACCTGTCCTTTCTGCCAGACGGAGTCCGCCTCATGCTGGAAGAGTTCCACCTGCAGGTGGAGGTCTTCCTCCCTGACTTATTCCCAAATCTAATATCAACGGAAGACAAACTACTCCACACCTTGGACGTGAAGCGGGCTCTCCTCTTCTATCTCAACAGAATGCGCCCAACTAGATGAGAATCACAACTATTCGTCTCGTATGCTTCACCACGTCTGGGCACTCACATCATGGCTCAGTGCCTGTCAAAGTGGATTGTAGGTCTAATCCATCTATGTTACCTACTCGCCAAACAGCCATTGCCTGGCCCTATCAGGGCCCATTCTACCAGGGCTGTTGCAACTGCCACTGCCTTCCTCCAGGGAGTACCACTGCAAGACATTTGTAAAGCCACTACGTGGGCCACGCCTAACACATTCAACAGGCACTACGCCCTGGACATCCGTACCAACACCAGTAACAACATGGGACGTCAAATTCTGTCTTCGGCTACGCAGTAAAAGACCTGCCAGCACCCTCCTCCAGGTAGGCTACTGCTCGCTAATCTCCCATTGGTGTGAAGCACAGAGACCACAACAAAGATAAGCAGGTTTCTTACCAGTAACTGGTGATCTTTGAGTGGTCATCTGTGCATTCACACCACCCGCCCTCCTTCCCCGCTGCTGTCAGCTTCTACATTTTTTAATAGGGGTTGATTTGCGGCAGTTTGTAGGCAGGATGTCCACGCTCACCCCCTCTGGGCATATGCGGTGGGGTTCCTGCGCAGGGGGCTGGGTACGAAAATCCATTAAAAGAGGTTGCTACATCACTGATCAATCCAGTGCGTGCGCACCAGATCCCATTGGTGTGAATGCACAGATGACCACTCGAAGATCACCAGTTACTGGTAAGCAACCTGCTTTTCTACACACGGTTGCTTGGAAACTAAACTCTCGCCCATCAACTGGCTCAGCTAAACCCATCAAGAAACAATAGCCATAGCCCGATGACTCATACCATCTTCATCCAGGTGCCACTCTTCAATCTAAGTTACTAGCTCTCAATATTGACCACTCCCTTGTCCCCTCCCCTTGTTCCCTGTATCCAATAGGTGTGTTTTGGGATGGACTAACTAGAGGCCAAAAGGCATGTGGCCAGCATCCCCTTCTCCCTCCAGTTACCCCCTTAAAAGGAGGCAGCCATTGCCCCTCACTCTCTCTCTCCCTGTACTCTATTTTCTATATCCCTCCCCCCACTCTCAGTTTTAGCGCTACTGACGAGTTCCCACGTGGCTTGCTTATTCAGGCACATGAACCCCTATTCCTTATAATTCCCCCTATTTTCCCTAAGGATCCCTCATCCATCGAGGACAGGTAAATATAACCCACCAATGATTATTCCTGCTAATGCGACAGTCGCTTTACCCTTTCTATCTAAGTTTCTTAGGACTGTATATTTGAAGCGTCTTTGTGAATTTGTGTGCTTGAGATACACTCAATAAAACAATATTAATTCTACCCTGAATTCAGTCTGAGTCTGATGACTGGTTAGAAGTGGGACCTCTGTATACACTGGTGGTTGCTCCCGTACTTGCCTATTGCCAATTTATAAGTCATAATCCCCCATATTGTTAAAAGAACAAGGCAATTTGGCTAACAACCAGCTGGTAAATTATGCTGAAATCAGCCCCGTAACTGCTAGGGAGTATGAGCTCTCTCTACAGAGCAAGAAAGAAAATTGAAGCTTATTATATTAGTAATATATTCGGACCATGGAACATTTTGGGAAGATGGATGCCTTTGACCTAAGCCAGGAACCTTGGAACAGATATGTTGAATGCCTGAATTTTCTTCTTCAAGACAAATCTGTGGCTGATGATTAAAAAAGAGTTCAATCTTGCTGAGTGTCTATGGTTCTTTTACTCATGGGTTCATCAGGGACCCACTGGTGGCAAATAACCTTGGTAAAGCATCCAGTGGTAACATTTTAAAGACATTCGCCAATCACTATGACCCAAAGCCTTCTATAAAGGTAAAGGTTCCCTTGCTCGAAAGCCATTCGAGTCCGACTCTAGGGTTGCGGTGCTCTTCTCCACTTCAAAGCCGAAGAGCCAGTGCTGTCCGAAGATGTTTCTGTGGTCATGTGGCCGGCATGACTAAACACCAAGGTGCACGGAACGCTGTTACCTTCCCACCGAACTGGTACCTATTTATCTACTTGCAGTATCTTTTTTTCGAACTACTAGGTTGGCAGGAACTGGAACTAGAGACGGGAGCGCACTCCGTCATGCGGCAACTCGGGTCTCGAACTGCTGAACTACTGACCTTCCACAGCCTGCAGTTCAGTGTCTTAACCACTTGAGCCACCGCAGCTCCTAAAGCCTTCTATAGAACAGTGCAATTAGTTACATTTGAGTTATATGCTAGAGCTCAAGGAAAAACCATAGCTGTTTTTGTGGCAACACTTAAATACCTTGCATCCAATTTATTTAGAACTATCTTGGATGACATGTTATCAGACCATCTTGTTTAGGACATTAGGAGACATAGCTATTCAGTATTTCTTTTAGCTGTGCCGGACTTAACAGACTTTTAGCTAGGCCAGACAGCTTTAGAAACAGCCTACTTCACAAATGGAGTCTGTAGACCAAGGGGCAAAAGACGTCTAACTTGGAATCCAAAGCACACCAGTCCTCAGAATGTAGGCATCAGCAGGCAGCCAAAAACAGTTAGGGTTGCCAACTCCAGTTGGGAAATTCCTGGAGGTTTGGGGATGGAGCCTGGGGAGGACAGGGTTTGAGGAGGGGAGAGATCACTCAGGTTATAATGCCGTAGAGTCAGTTTACCCTACAAAGCAGCCACTCTCATTGCCACTTAGACATGTTCTAGCGTTGCCAGTTCTGAACTGGGAAATTCCTGGAGATCTGGGGGTGAAGCCTGGGGAAGGGTGGGTTGGGAAGGGGAGGAAGCAGGGTATAATGTCATAGAGACCACTTTCCAAAGCAGCCATCTTTTGCAGGGGAACTGATGTCTGTAGGCTGGAGATCAGTTGGAATTCTGGGAGATCTCAATGCTCCACCTGGTGGTTGGCAACCCAAAACCAGAAGGACTGGGGACCACTACAGTACCTCTGCAGAATTTGTCACTGTTGTGGAGACTACCATCATCTACAGACTTATACATTTATTCATGCTGAATGCCAGTACTGAAAAAGGAAAGGTCATTTATACACAGTTTGCTGTAGGAATATAAAAAGACGGTTTAAGCCACAAAAGAAGGACATTACAGAACTCACCACTTAGAAGAGCCCTGAGCTATGAGACATTCTTCAGAAGTTGATTAATGTTCCTGTGAGAATGGAACTGTAGATAGTAGTGGCCAGAAAAACCTAGGCAGAATAATCTCAGCCCCTGTTGACCACTAAAATCAGACAGTGTATCTCATATCTCTGTTTAGCTGTTCATTCTGTTTGTTCAAACTGTTTAACTTACTAAGAGACTTTGTGGGGAAGGATGTGGTAACCTAATGATTCATCTCCTGCTGTGCAGTATACCATACTATAGGGATCTTGGGTGGGATTAAAATGGTAGTAGACTTGGTTCCTACTAGAGGGCTGCATCTGGTCTCTGTTCCAAATACTTGCTGTCAGATAGCTGCTGCTGCTGCTGCTTCTTCCTCTTCCTCCTCCTCCTCCTCCAAAATTTATATCCCACCTTTCTGTCCCTACAAGCTTACAACAGCAAGGCAAACTGGATTCAGGAAATTAATCCATTGATGGTAAATTAGAAAAATTATCTACTTGAGACCAGTCCAGATGAGTACTGGAAATGTAAGGAAAGGGGGAGATAAGCCTCAGAAGTCAGGGTTTTGGAGTGTGTATATGGGGTTAGAAGCTGGATCTTAGCTTTCAAGATCTGATTAGATTGGGCTTGCCTGGGCTATCCAGGTCAGGGCCCAATACCTGATTCCTTGTGTTGTCAAATGCCTCTCTGTGCCCAATCTTCAAGCAAGAGTTTTAAAACAAAGACACCTCTATGTCTGAAATCTGGCAAGGAAGATCCCTTGTGAAGAGCTCCAGTTTGAAGAATTCATTCTCATTGGAAAGTGAGGGAAACTTATATCTGAAACCCAAGTTTCCAGTGAACGAATGGAAATTAAAACCAAGTGAGTCAGGCCAGATCTGCCATTGGCTATAAAGGGTGACATTTGGCTATGCATCTCCCTCTGATGTTCTTTTCGTGGGACAATTACGTAAGCAACAAGGATTCCATAAGAAGCAGCTGGAACATCACAGAACAAGGTGGCATCTTCATGAACTTTCTTGTGTGAATTTCGTAATAAGTGCTTATTTTGTAAAGGTGGCCACTTATTGTAGCTTTTGTATCTCTGGCTTCTCCCTCCTCCAGAGGTCAGCCCAGACATTCTGTTTTCGTTCTCAATCTCTGTCTTTTGAACTGAGACCAATCTTTTATGGATTGCATCCATTTTGTCACAGCATTCTCCAAGGCAGTAATACTCAGCAAAAATGCTGCTGCCATTTATATCAATGCAGCTCTGTAAGAATGGTTGGATTTGTATTGAAGGAATGGGAAGAAGAGAATTTGACTAAATACCTTCTCATGCTGTGCTTGGTGGGAACAAGAGTGTTAAAACTTGAAGGCAAAAAAAGTAAAAAGAATAGGAGTCTAAAAACATAAGAACATAAGAGAAGCCAATGTTGGATCAGGCCAAAGGCCCATCCAGTCTCTCTGTCACACAGTGGCCAAAAATACCTGGTGCTGTCAGACAGTTCAGCAGTGGGGCCAGGACACTAGAAGCCCTCCCACTGCTGCCCCCTCCAAGCACCAAGAATACGGTGCATCACTTGCCCCAGCCTGAGAGTTCCTATCTATACCTTGTGGCTAATAGCCACGGATGGACCTCTGCTCCATAAGCTTATCTAATTCCCTCTTGAAGCCATCCATGCTTGTAGCTGCCACCACCTCCTGTGGCAGTGAATTCCATGTGTTTAATCACTGTGCATATGTCTCATAAGAAGGTGCTATTGGACTCCAATCTATTGTGCATATTTACTTATTTATTTTTATTTACTTACATTATAATCCACCTTTCTGGCAGGGACTCAAGGTAGATTGCACAGAGTGAGTCCGGGCAATCAATAAATGTCTGTGCTTCCAACTGGTGATAGTCTAGGGATGTTTTGCTTTCTTTTTTCTTTAGACTTCAGAGAAAGAGTACAGGTAGAAGGCAAGATCATAGACAACAAGTTCCAAAACATTTCCTCACTGTAAGTCCTTTAATGATTTTGTGCCACCATAAAGCTTACTCAAATGGAAAATAAGGACGTTTGACTTTGCCTCCATATCCACTTTTAATTTTTGTCCCCCAACATGGAGAATAATAGAGAATAATAGAGGCAGAGGCAAAATAGAGGCAGAGGTGCTCTATACCTCCCCTACACATAGTCGGTATTATGGGGTGTAGAGACTTCAGTCTGCTCCATGCCTTCCTTTGCTGTGCTTGGTTGATTTTAGCATTCCTCTCCCATCCCTGCTGATTCTGAGCTGGGCTGGAAGAAAAAATGCTTCCAGCAAGGGAGTGATTGCAACTTGCAAGCAGGGTGCCAGCTGAACTGGTGGGTGATAGGACATTTCTGACTGAAACAAATAGAAATGAATAAAGAAGAGCCTTAAGATCATGTGACTCTCAATCAGAACAGAGACTAAGCAGTTCTGGCAGGTAGGACAGAGCCGTGCCCTTCTTCCCTAGCGACTGTTGAAATGACTTATTCCCAGTGAGGAAAAAGCAAGGTTTATGAAGAGTATCCAAGCCAAAAAAACACTGTAGTCATTCCACCTTCCCTTTGGATCTCACAAATGAGAATACCTCAAACCCAAGTCATATTCCTGTTCCTGCCCTTTGGCCAGCAGGGTATTCCCAATGAACCTCTCATCCAACTCTGTGCTGTGGAGTAGAATCCTGAGTGTCACAGAGTCTGACTTCTTCTGTGACCGTACTTAGGCTGGATCCTGCTAATGGTGTGATAGGATTCATGTATGTCCTTGTACTGTAACTTTGAGTTGTTCCACTAGATCAGGGGTGTCAAACATGTGGCCCAAGGGCTGGATCAGCCCCCCGGAGGGCTTCTATCAAGCTCGCAGTGGAACTGGCTTTCTTCTGCTTCTTCTTCCAGTTCTGCTGCTGCTGTCATTGTAGGTTTTCAGCTTACAGATACACACCTGAACAGCATACTCAAGATTGCAACAGCACAGACATTTTGATGCAGTAATTCAGAGCAAGAGGTATCAGTTATCAGACACTGTTAAATAAAAAAAATATTGCAAGTAAAAAACCCTCTTTGTGTTTGTGTCCTTTATAAAGTTTATATATCCGCTACCTAGTATTACATTTTATGACACACATGGCCCGGCCTAACAAGGTCTCATTTATGTCAGATCGGCCCTCATAACAAATGATTTCGATACCCCTGCACTAGATTCTGTGAGCCTCTGTATCAGATTCTATGAGCCACTTATTCCAGGGTATGGTTGGTGGGTGCATGATACAGCCACCCAAACAGATCTAGGTCTAGTCAGTTCCTGGATGGCAGACCCTTCAGAAAATCCTGTGTTAGCTCCCATAAGTTTTTTTTTTTTTTGGGTGGGGGGAGAACAGTGGGACAGAAATGCAATTAAAGCTGCAATCCTAGAAACATTTTCCTGGGAGAAAGCCATCTTAAATACAATGGGACTTCCTTCTGATTAGGCCTGCATAGGATTACTCTCCAAGTACCTTGATCTATAAATAAACACATTGATATGCAAAACAGATAATTTTATGAAACTTGTCAGCCGCAAAGGATTAAGGAGTGACCATCACTCTTGAACTGTAACACTTTGAGGCGGAGTGGCGAGCAAAAGCTGTGACATTTCCTTAAAATGCTAAAGAAGAATAAAGGAAACCGAAGCCTGCAATCGCTGCCATTTTCCCTCCTGAAACAGTAGAGCCTGTGTTGAGGCACAGCTCTGGCTCAAAACTGAACATTTCAGCATTTCTAGTGCCAATTACATTCACTTGCTTTCAGTTTCTGTGCAAGGAAAAAAAAATCCCTGGCAGCTGTGTTTCCTCTATCCTACAATGTTCTTTGAAAGATCTAAATACGGCTGTGCTCAGATCTCCATATTCCTTTATCAAGGCACTGCTCCTGCTGTTGGGAATTTGAGTCCTGAAATGGTTATTACCACGTTGCTAAAGGCAGCTATTACTCTACTTATCTGAATACAAAGAAAGACAAGACCCCGCAAAAAGAGATTTTAATCACAAGCTTGTTTTATTTGATACTGTGATTTTAATCAGCCCTCCCCCCAGCCTTGATTTTATTAAATTACAAAATATAGAAATGGGTATGAATCCTGTTACAGGTTTTCTTTTTTCATTTATGTTTCAGGAACTGATACATACACACACACTCAGTACAATTAACTTCTCTGTACTGTGCCAATTGTTTCTCTAGCTCCTATTGATTGTTACAGCTGCCCCACCCATGTCTTACAGAACTATTTTCCCCTCCTCCCTGAGCAATGTAAAGTTTCACATGTTTAGTTGTACTGGTTGATTCTCCTGGAACTGAAAGAATGAATATTTGATCTGATTTGTAAGAAAAAAATGCTATTATTTTCGGCCAGTACAGGAAGAAGAACACATCCCAAGACAACAAAATACATAAACCAAGCATCCAGTGAGACTCAGATCAACAAGTCTGAGTTTCTAAAAGATTGATAATTTATCTTTTGGCCCATGGGTCATACTTTCCAATATATACTTTAAAGTATTTCAGAAATCTATGCAATCATTAAGCATTAAAATAACCTGTTATGAATGAAGCAGCCTTTTCCAAGTGGATAGCCAGTTGGATTACACATAAGACCCAAGTTCTGGTCCCCATCTTGGTAACCCTTGGTCAGTCATTTCTCTCTGTGCTTAATCTTCTTCACAGGGTTGTTGTGATGAAATGGAAGAAGAGAAAATCAGGTATGCCAGTATAAGCTCCTCAAAGCAAAGAAAGAATACAAGTGTAATCAATAAATAATGACTCTGTCACCGTTTGACTAGTGTGGTTAAAATGTCTTCCACCTCAGGATCAGTGCCAAAGTTTGCAGCCCCAAAGGATGATTATTGAGTTTGTACTCTGTGCAAGCACAGAAGTTTTAAAATATACTTTGTTGTTTAGTAGGTGGAAAATGGAAGACAGGAGTGTGTCATAGGGACTATATCACTCCTGTCTTGGCCCATCTAATAGTTTCCAGTCTGTTTCCCAGCACAATTCAAGGTGCTACTGCTGTCCTGTAAAGGCCTATACGGTTTGGGATCAACATTCCCAAAGGACTACATACTTCCTTATGAAACTACCTGACAACTATAGTATTCTTTGGAGGCCCTCCTTTGAATGCCCCCTCCCTTCTGTGGTTAGGTAGATGGCAACCTGGGACCAGGCCTTCTCAATCATAGAACCAAAGCTCTGGAACTCTCTCCCCAGGGAGATTCATTTGTCCCCTTCTGTTGCCATCTTTTGACAGTGGGTGAAGACTTTTTGTTTGTTTGTTTCATTTGGCATTCCCTCAGTGATCCCTCCTTCAGGCCAATTTTTAATTATTTTTTCATATATTTTATGCATTTTAGCTATGGCTTTAATTATTTTAATGATGTGTTTTTATTGGTTTTAATTTTTAAGATGTGATTTTTAATGTATGTTTTAATTTGTTAGCTACCTTAGTGACCCTTATGAGGCCAAAGCCAGGGTGCAAAGTTTGCAAAATAAGAGACAACTGGCAAGGATTCTGTAACGTACGCGAGCCGCCACAAGGGGCCCGCAGGAAAGAGAGGAGCTTGGCTCCACAGAACAATAGGGACCTCGGATCCTAGTTCCCCCCCTGCCGACCAATAGGCTCATTGGCGGGAAATTCAAACCCTCCAATGGGAGTGGGGGGTGCTGGGCCGGGTGTGTATATAGTTGGCCTTGCAGGGCCGTTGTGTGTTCTTTATGTTAAGTACGAATAAACGTGTGCAACTGCATGTCGTCGTCCAAGTCTTCCATGCGGCGAACCCAGTACTTTTCAGATTCACTTCTCTAATGCAGTGCCATATAAATGCTGAGGACCCTGGCCAGAGGAGGATAATGGGCAGTCTGAGTCACAACTAGGCATGGGCACAAACCGATGGATGGACCAAAATTCATCACAAATTTTGGCCCGTCCATGAAGCGAAGTCCATGGAAGCTCTGCTCTCACAATTTTTTTAGCCTGGTCTTATAGATGGCATATGATGCCAGAAAATTTAGCAAAATGGTATCCAAATATATAAAATGTATGTTGGAAATGTAAGCAGAATACTGGCTCTTTTTTCACATGTGGTGGACGTGTAATATTACAAAAAAAATATTGGATATGGATACATGATATATTGGAAAAAATGTTAGATACAACTATTCCATTTGTACCAGAACTGTTTTTGTTGAATATTATTCCAGAGAATTTTAAAAAACCAGATGCATATATGATTGTACATGTAGTGACTATGGCTAGAATTTTGTATGCAAAGAATTGGAAAAAAGAAGTCCCATCCAAAGAAGAAATAATCTATAAATTATTGGAAACAGTGGAAATGGATAAACTAACTCTACAATTACAAGATAAAAAAGAAGAATGTTTTTAGAAGAACTGGTCAAGACTTTATAAATTGATCAAGGACAATCTCGCAAAATGTGTAATATAATATTTAAAACATAAGCTCTACTTGTTAAAATGTTAAACTGATCTAGGTGCATAATAGAATGATTCTATCTATGCAAAATTTAAGTAGGTACAATGAGTACAGACTCCATATTTGTTGTATGTTAGTCTTTCTCTCTTTGTAGTTGCTGTCTTCTTTTCTTTTACTTTTTAAAAACTAATAAAACTCTTTTTTAAACAACAACAACAAATATTTTAGCCTGGTCCGTGGCAGTCCATGGTGGTTCATGAGCAGAGACAGACTGGCGTCAATTAATTAAACTGTTCACAAAATTCCAAGGCAACAGTGGAGGAATTGCTCTGGTTCTGCTGGGTTGGCAAAAATGCCCCCCACCATCAATTTCTATTGGAGACATTCTATGAGGCTGATTCTGTTTCTGTTCTGCTGGGCTTCTTCCCTTGCTTTTTCTTTGCTGCCCCCCAATAGGAAAAAATTGAATATGGGGTCACCTTCTGGGGGAGGGGCATAACTTAGACCCCATAAATCCAATCCTAGCCAAATTGAAGGGCAGGTAGAGGAGAGACAGTCAGAGATGTATTGTGAGTTTGGTGTCTCTACCACCCTGCGGGGGGCATCCTACCACATCACGAACCTATTGAAATGGTTCAGTTCATACAAACAGGTGTTTTGCCGAGGACAGTCATGTTTGGTCTGTGGGTACACCACAAACTGAACCACATTTTCCAGGTTCATGTGCATCCCTAGTCACAACTAACCATAGAACCCTGGAAGAGCAAGTTAAGAGTGGGCCTTTTGGCAGATAGGTAGAGAAGGATAATCTGTTGTGGTGGGCAAAGGCAGAGAGCAACACTTTACAGATATTTTACATTCAGGAGGAAGAAGTAATCCATCATAGCTCAGGAGAACAACCATTAGCACATGGTCCTTATAAAGCTATTGTTGAGCCCTGAATACTGGAACCAAGGTAATGAATGAGCCAACATGACTGCAAGTTAAAGAATTAGACAGCCTATCTCTTATTACCATCTTAGGTTTATTCCCAATTTTTAACCCTTGCTCAGTCTGTAGTGTTTACTTATTCAGGGTGTGCCTTTAGACTTCTTTTCATTTTAAATGTAGTCAATCTGATCTATGTGAACTACATTAAGCTCAGTTTAGTCCATGCTAACCAGGAATGGAGAAGGAGAGAAAGAGACCCAGAAGTACTGTTATGGTCTTTAAGTAACTAAAAAGAGAGAGAAGTCTGAGTGCTAACTCTTGGGCTGCACCATGACCTCTTTGAATCAGTTTGCTGGTAGTGGCAATACCCTGTGAAAGAAATGGGGGAGTAGAGGAAGAGGAGCCTCATTGAGGTCTTGAGACAGGAGACCCAGGTTGGCTAAGCGGCTTCCAATTCCCAAAGTGCAGAAACAGGTGCTTGGGAGTATGGCAGAAAACAGTTTTTGGTGTATGTGATAATAAAGTATGGCTACTGTTTCAGGTATCTTTATAAGAACATAAGAGACGCCAATGTTGGATGAGGCCAAAGGCCCATCCAGTCCAACACTCTGTGTCACACAGTGGCCAGGAATACCAGGTGCCATCAGGAGGTCCACCAGTGGGGCCAGGACATTAGAAGCCCTCCCACTGTTGACCCCCCAAGCACCAAGAAGACAGAGCATCACTTGCCCCAGAGCTCCTATCTATAACTTGTGGCCACGGATGGACCTCTGCTCCATATGCTTATCTAATTCCCTTTTGAAGCCGTCCATGATTGTAGCTGCCACCACTTCCTGTGGCAGTGAATTCCATATGTTAATCACTCTTTGGGTGAAGAAGTACTTCCTTTTACCCATTCTAACCCGACCGTTCAGCAATTTCATTGAGTGCCCACGAGTTCTTATATTCTGAGAAAGGGAGAAAAGTACCTCTTTCTCTACCTGCTCTTTTTAAGGTGTGGTGACCAGAATTGCACACAGTATTCCAAATGAGGTCTCACCATTGATTTATATAGGGGCATTATTATATTGGCTGATCTGTTTTCAATACCCTTCCTAATAATCCCCAGCATAACATTGGCTTTTTTTATTGCAGTCACACACTGTCTCGACATTTTCAGTGAGTTATCCACTACAACTCCAAGATCTCTCTCTTGCTCAGTCTCTGCCAGTTCAGACCCCATCAATGTGTATTTATATTTAGGATTTTTGGCTCCAATGTGCATCACCTTGCACTTGGCCACATTGAACCCCATTTGCCATGTTGACGCCCACTCGCCCATCCTTGACAGATCCCTTTGGAGTGCCTCACAATCCTCACTGTTTTTCACCACCCTGAACAACTTCGTATAATCCGCAAATTTAGCCACTTCACTGTTTACTCCCAACTCCAAATCATTAATGAACAAGTTATAAAGCAGTGGACCAAGTACTGATCCCTGCAGTACCCCACTGTTTACCACCCTCCACTGAGAAAATTGCCCATTTATACTCACTCTCTGTTTTCTATTAATTAGCCAGTTTTTGATCCATTTTTGAGCTTACTTAGGAGCCTTTGATGAGGAACTTTATCAAAAGCTTTCTGGAAGTCAAGGTAAACAATATCTATTGGATCCCCCTCGTCCACATGTTTGTTCACCCCCTCAAAGAACACTAACAGGTTAGTGGGACAAGATCTTCCCTTACGGAACCCATGCTGAGTCTGCCACAATAGGTTTTGTTAATCTATGTGCCTACTAATTCTTTCCTTAATAATGGTTTCCACCAATTTACCCGGTATCAATGTCAGACTGACTAGCCTGTAATTTCCCGGATCTCCTCTGGAACCCTTTTTAAAGATGGGAGTGGCATTAGCTACCTTCCAGTCCTCAGGAATGGAGGCAGATTTTAAGGAAAGATTACATATTTTTGTAAGGAGATCTAGAAATTCACATTTGAGTTCTTTCAGAACTCTCAGATGTATGCCATCTGGGCCTGGTTTATCTTATGTTTATCTTATGTTCTGGGAGCCGGTACATTTGAACAAATAGTGTAGTATTTCCAAGTTTTCAGCTCTGCACCAAAGTCTTTTTTAATCCATATCTGATATCCCTACATTTCCTTTCCTAGGAATCCCTGTGAACAAGTTAAATGAACAAGTTTCTTTCAGTGTAGTTTAATGGCTTCTGAACATGTGATGAACTAACTCTTAACAACAGAAAGTTTTGCAGCAGCTTTAAGACTTAAACATGTATTGTGGACCATCATGCATGGTAAGTGCATTTCAACTTGACAGGGCATATGTGGAATACTTACATGGGATAAAGACATTCTGATCATGGAGTTCTGCAGGCAGTTCTCAGGATATATATGTAGGTACATATCCTGAGGGGGAAATATATATAGTGTGACTCCACCAGCTTTCTGACTTGGTCTCACCCAAGTGTCCTCCTTACTATAGCCCCCTTCCAACATGGCTTTTCCCCAAGCAGGTCTCATGATCCCTGGAATAGCCATTTGGTGTGGTCAGAGGAGAAGTTTTTCTTCACAGTGGAAAAGTTGGTTTTCCTTCAACAGAAAGGAAAAGAGAAAGTCTTCTTTTGATGGTGTTTTCCATTGGAAGAGATCTCCAATGGCAGAAGTCTTTCCCTGTCAGAGGATGACTTAATGGAAGGAAATTGCTGAGTCAGCTTGGGAAGAATCACTAGATCGTGTGTGTATGTGTGTGTGTGAAATAAAATTATTAATTACAATATTTTAAAATATTATTTAGAAGGCATTAAAACATAGAAAATGAAAGACTAGTCCTGCTTCTTACTACCCGAGGCACTGTATAATAAACAATTAGTGGTGTACTCCTGAACAGAGTTTAAGACTCTATTCAGCAGTGCTGCTTTTTTTTTTAGTGCTGCTGATATGACTCATTCTGTGGAAACATAGTATATGCAAAGGGAGCTCCAAGCCCTAACTATATATAAGGCCCTTCCACATGATGACCTTTGGTGCTGTGTTATGCCCAACCTACAGCTGATAAACTGATCTAGAAATATGAACAATCCATAGTCTTCATGTGTTGCCTGTTTCTGAGAGCTTCTGACACTCCCTTACAAGAGTATTCTGCAGTTAAAAGAAATAGTCTAAGTCTCAGACTTAAAAGGCTTATACAACCAAGTTAGTAATTATACAAATATAATTGATGGGTAAAATGTTTTGACCTAAGGACCATATGTGTTTCGGCCCCTTCGGGCCTTCCTCAGTGGTCAATATCCTTTATATTACAATGACACACATCCAGAAATACACGCATAAATTTTTATATATATTCTGAAATGTATATTCTGAAATCATTGAGAAAAAAGGAGAAGAAAAAAGCCTGATTATTACATATCAATTGTATAAAATAAATATATGTCGTAATAAATTTGATTAAAATTAATAAGAAATTTTGTACTGGGATTACCTTATATGCTTTTGCAATTGCTACAAGTTTGTATAGTAGGCCATAGATAGTAGCCGTATCAATTCTTCAAATTATTCTACATAAAAATAAAAATACAATTATTAAAATTTATAAGTAGTCTAATTTTAAAGTAATTTTAGCCTAAAACATATTTAAATTAGCCAACAAACCTGGTGTCAAAGATTCCATTTGTCAGGATGTGTGTCACTTCCATCAAAGGTAGTGGTCAAGTTACGAACTGCTAAAGTTACATCATTATATAGTAGAAACCAGGGATGATGTAATCACCCACATGCATTGCACAATGTTTGCCAAGGAAGAAATTACAAGGTGGGAGGGGGTGAAGAGGAGAGAAAGAGAACACCAAGGGGGGGGATCACAAGGTCAGCACTAACAACTACAGAATGACAGGTATACATATTTTCAAAGGCAGCAAGTCCAATCCACTTTTTCATTCAGTCCTTGGGGAGTTAATGTCTGTAGATGATGTATCCAAAATAATTCTCTTCTCTGGAGCACTTTGAGCATGTTTGACTTAGTAGTCTTAATTGTTTCTACGATCCAAAATTTGAGCTGTTTTTCAGTATGTCCCAAGTCCAGATAGTGATTGACCCATGGCACATTCCTTTTCTTTAATCTGATGCAACTCTTATGTTCACTCATTCTTACTTTCCCAGGTCTTGATGTTTGCCCCAATACATTTTTTTACATGGACATTCGATACAGTAAATAACTCCTCTGCTATTGCAGTTTCAGAATGAATTTACAAAAACATGTTCTAGTCCTGGCAGTGTCATGAAAGGACTTTTTGGCCTCAGCACAATTACATAGAGAACAACTTCCACCTGCAAAAAAACCTCTAGATATCTGACTCCCCCTCATGCAGCTGGTATCCTTCAGTTCAGGAAGCCTGCTTCTAACTAGTACATCTCTGAGATTTTTAGCTCTCCTGGCTGTAAACAAAGGAGGATTCTGGCATCTAGGAATGTTAGATAAAAGGTGCCAGTATTTATTTATAATAGTCTGTACCGGTTTAAATGTACTGTTATAGGTTAAAGGTATAATCATTCTGTCTGGTTACGAGTTCTAGGGGTGAGTAGAGATATTCTGGATGTATTATGGGCTCTATGAAAAGCTCTTTTCAAGTATCTAGATGAATAGCCTCTGTTAGCAAGTTGATCCATTAAAATGCCTGCTTGCCTGTTAAAGTCACTGTCCTCACTGCAATTACGTCTCAGTCTTAATAATTGGGAGAAAGGTCCAGGATGGAAGCTATCCAAAGGCTGCGGTCACACGGAACATTAGCCATGCTAGAGAGACGGAAGATAGGTGGATTTTCCAGGCGCGATCTCACTGCCACATCTGGGAAGCGTAGAGCTCCCGTGGCTTACCCGAGGCTTCCCGCCGAAGATGCGAGGTAAAAAACTAGTACCTCTGAGGTACTAGTTTCCGGTAACCGCGGGGCAAGGGTGGGCGTCTGATCGTGTTTCTGGTGGCATCTGGCGCCCACCCATGTCCCCTTGCAAAAAGGGTTTTTTTTTTTCAGGTCTCCATGGATGCGCACAAGCACCCAACGGAGCATGCACATACTTTGATGTAAAGAAAAAAACAAACCCGTTTGTTGCACCATGCTGCTTTATTGCCGCGCCGCAGGATTGTCCTGTGATTGGCACCTACCCCCTACCCACGGGACCTCCACGGGACCTCCACGGGACGTCTGATCGCGCAACCGC
This sequence comes from Gekko japonicus, assembly GCF_001447785.1. NCBI lineage: Eukaryota > Metazoa > Chordata > Lepidosauria > Squamata > Gekkonidae > Gekko > Gekko japonicus. The sequence continues at coordinate 735,853 of NW_015167075.1, forward strand.
CCGTTGTTTTCCCCCGGGGCAAACAGCCATGTCTCCCCCCCGCAATATCTGGCCCGTGTGACCAGGGCTATAGTTAAGTAAGAGTTAGCATCAGTGGGTTTTCTGTAGACTTCTGTTTGTATATTATCCTTCTTATTTCCACATCTAAAAAATGTACTTTGTAATTATCATATGTTAATTCAGATTTAATGGTGTTTTGTACTTGATTTATATATTGGCCAAATTCAATTAAAGATTCCATTGTGCCATTCCAAATCATAAAGATATCATCCAGGAATCTTTTATAAAAATGATATGCTTTTTGTAGAAATTATTGTGTTGGAAAATAAATTTATTTTCAAGTCTATCCATAAATAGGTTAGCTAATTCAGGTGCAAACGTGCATCCCATTGCTGTACCTGAAACCTGCCAGAAATATTATCCCTGGAATTGAAAAAAAGTTTTTCTTTATGCATAGTTTAGCAATGTGGCAAAGGAATAATGTATGGGGGGATGGGTTGCCCCGCTCTTGTAGCGATTGCAAAAGCATATAAGGTAATCCCAGTACAAAATTTCATATTAATTTTAATCAAATTTATTATGACATATATTTACTTTATACAATTGATATGTAATAATCAGGCTTTTTTCTTCTCCTTTTTTTCTCAATAATTTCAGAAAACAACATCTGGTCATATATATATATGTAAAGAATATATATATACATACATATATATTTTCTTTACATATATATATACATTTTTATGCATGTATTTTTGGATGTGTGTCATTGTAATATAAAGAATATTAACCACTGAGGAAGGCCTGACGGGGCCAAAATGCGTATGGTCCTTAGGTCAAAAAGTTTTACCCATCAATTGCATCTGTATAATAACTAACTTGGCTGTATAAACCTTTTAAGTCTGAGACTTAGACTATTTCTTTTAACCGCAGTATGTTTTAGCTATGTGTAAACCCTAATAAACTTTTGTATTTTTATATAATATAGTTGTTAGCTTGACCCTCTTAGTTTGCAGTTGATTTTGGGTTGAGTTCCCCCACACACACACTTTTTTCAGTTACTCCCTTACAAGATTCATAACCCAGAATTGTTCCCAGTGGAACAGACACATTTCCCTCATATTACAAGACCATTGGAGAAATCAGTCTGTTTGCAGGCCAGGATTTCAACAAGTCCTAGAATTTTAATTCTGAGCACAACAGTGATAATAACAGTCTCTTATTTACATCCCAATTTCTGCTAGATTGTGTTTAGTACTGTCAAGATCAAAGCTAAGCAAAACTATCCCTTTTCACTACTTTGTCACTATCCTTTACCCTTATAGGCATGAAAATGGAAATTCTTCTCTGTTATACAGAGATAATGTTGCTATGGTTATAATTCTATAAAGGTAAAATAGATTTATCAAAATAATTGGAGGCATGTACTGCCACTAAGGTCAGTGATTGCAGAGACGGGCTGACATGAAATGACTTAACTTTTAATTTGCTCCCTCTTTTGTCCTCCCCCCTCTCTCCCTTCTCTCTTTTTTCCATATCTCCTTTCAGGGAAAGGAGAGAAGCAGCATGTGCTAGAGAGGGAGCTGAACACAGGAACTCTGACTTCACACCTAAATCTGAAACACTAACACATCGATTAATTTGGCTGTTTGATTATATGTTTTAAAGAGATTTTCATACGTACTGCGGGAAATGTTAATTGTTTGATAGAAGATATCAGTATAAAACATGGAAGGTGATGGGGTGCTAGAAGAGACTTCTGGGGAATCATGCATGCATCCCCCCATTTTTCTAAGTTTATGTGCATGATCAGGAAAACCATTTTTATTTCACCTTTGACAAATTTCCTGAGTTTCTTTGTTATTGTTACAGCATTTTATGTACTTTTAAAAAACATTTTTACACCATTCATATGTAACTGACTCAAAAATAGCCATCAAAGTTAATGGAAATATCACATTCAAATTTTCTTAACATGGTGGGGGGAAAGGAAGACCCCCCCATGTTTGAAGAATCAATGAGAGAAACTTGAACCTTTAAATCAAAACAGAGGTGTAATGAAATTTGGTAACTCCCCTAAGACTGGAGATGCTTTGGGCTATTGACAATATCCATGTATCTGAGCATGATTTCAGCCCACCTGAATATGTTTCAGTAACTGATTTCTCACTTGAGAATCATTGGGATGAATAGCTAAAAGGCTGTATTAAAACAATCTTGATTCTGGTAAATGACAGAGTTTAATAATTCAAATTCTAAGTCTTTCTGTTTTGTTGTTCTTATTTTATATTTATTTAATCTAAAACAAAAATTTATTTAATCTAAAACAATTTACTTAAAAAAAGAAGAAGAATATGTTACATATTGAATTACAAAATCTATTGATATCTTTATTGTTTCTGGCTCAGATCCTATATCCAGTTTTCCATTGGCCTTCTCTTCATTCAATGCAGACTCAGTCCTCTGTCGAGGAGCACATGTTCCTCTGCCACAAATCACTTCCACTCACACAAGATCAGTGTCTTTAAAAGCCCAAAACTGCTTAATGACAGAAGAATGGGTTCCACAGGACTCTCTATAGTGGAAGAAGATTACAATTGAAAACCAGGTATAGGCTCCAAACCTACATTTTTTGTTTAGAATTTCATCATGCAATAATTCTCTTTAAATCTACAAATGCAAAGTAATAACAATTGAAGACAGACTTAATTTTCTTAACAACGGTCCAAGTGCATTCTTCAGGATGAGCCCATCTCACTATTTGCTTTACATATATAGTACCTTGCAAGTAAAATACTGGGTCAGCTCCAATGTTCCATCTAAGCTGTGGAGTCTTGTGAGCAAAAATTCTACTTTGTGAGCTACTGGCATTAAAGTGGTGAGTGAGCAATTTGGCTACTGCATAAATTAGTCTGCTCTGGAGCCATCCCTTCCTGAGCTAAAACAGAAATGTGTGAGCCAGAGGCTAAAAAACTCTGAGCTAGCTCACACTAACTCAGCTTAGAGGGAACACTGGTCAGCTCCCAATTTTGCTCCTTCCCTTGTGCTTCAAGCAGGCTGCTTTCCACCTATTTTAATCCATAAAAATAGCACATACCCATTTATATGAATATACATTCATGCTTCACATTACAAAATAAAAATCATGAACATTTTTGAAACAGCTGGAAATTGTTCCAGACCTGATCTGTTTTGAACTTTAGAGGTTAACACGGACACTTTGAATTGGTCCTAGAAACTCACTAGCAAGTACAATCATTTCAGAACAGAAAGTATATGGTCTTTGACTAGTTGCCCATCAACAATCCTATTGCTTCTTTTTAGACAGTTCTCAGAGGGAGACCTACATACAGCAGAGCTCAGTAGTAGTCTAATATACAGATTACCAAGTTATGTTTGTGACAGCTAAGACCACATTACCCTGAAGTGGCACACTTGGACTACCACCTGGAATTGGGAAAAAGTGCTCTTGGTCCCAACTGCTTCTTGAAAGTCAAACAAGAAGTCTAATTCCATCAGTACTTCCAATTTGTAAACATACATCTAAAACAGTGTATCCACTAACTCCAGGGTCAATATGTCCATCAACTAGTTTCTGGCTCAACACATGTCTCTGAAGGAAGAGGAGGATACAATTTCCTTACCAAAAGGGCAGTCAGGAATTGGCAGTGGAGGCACTGGGGCTGCTGTCACTGCCCTGTGTAGTTGCTTGGCTGTTGAATGTCTAGCAACATGTGACACAGACACTGCACTGCTAGCATGTGCCTATTCAGAATGTTCCTATTGAGGGATCTTTTGTGGAATCCTTTTGGCCATTGGGGTGGCGACACTGCAAAGACAAGATGCAGCCCCCAAATAATTCAGGTAGGGGAACACTGCAAATGAAATTATTTGCAGGGAAATGCTGCAAAGACAAGATGAAGCCCCTTGAATAATTCAGGTGCCCTTTGTTCTCCTCACCAATCACACAGCATTCAGATGGCCTCAGCCACTCTCCATTGTGAGTCTCTTCACTGCTGTGACTGAATGCAGTGCTGCTTGCCACTATGTTTTGTTTCAACAAATAACCCTTTCTCCTTTCTCCTAATAATGATATTGTTATGTTCTTGGCCCCAGGTGCTTTTTGAAAGCCAAACAAGAAGGCGAATGCCAACAGTACTCCCAATTTGCAAACATACATCTAGAACAAGTATGGCTACATGACATTGCACTTATTGGCAAACCAGACTATAGAGACCAGTTCCTCTTGAGGAAATGGCTACTTTGGAGGGTTGACTTTATTGCATTACATCCCTGCTGAGCTCCTTTCTCTCCCCAAAATCCATCCTCCCCAGGATTCACCCCTATCATACACTTTGGGATTTTTTCAATAAGAATAAAGAGTCAGACATGTTGGCTGGATGAACTATGGGACACTTTATTTAACTTATCAACCTTTAAATCAGTAGCAAGGGCCAAGTGTGACTGAGCACGATCTCGGCCAGGGGTCATCCTGACCCTTCCCCTGTTGTATAACAGGGAGCCACTCTGCCCCCAGCTCACACCAATTAGGCACAGCAAACAGACAATGCCCTGGAGATCCAACCACCAAGCCAAGTGGCTGATCAATCCACCCCAAAGGAAGTCTGCTATCTGCACCCCAGGTCGCGCAACCCAAAGACTAATCTAGCCAGACTCCTATTCCCCAAACTGGGGTTGTTAATTGGTCCTCCCCCTAGCCACATATCAATCACCATCCCCGATCCCACCACAGCTGAGGTCAAGCCTCAGCATAGGCCGATGCTCTCACAGGAAGGCCTAAGGCCTCCTGAAGCCCTTGCCACAAATCTTCCAAGAAGATGTTGTTACCCTTCTCAGAGAGATGCACCCCTTCCTGCCTGTAAAGGTCCAAGCAGTCGGGGTGAATACAGGGGTACGGCAGGTAGCAGCCCAACCAAGGCCCTTTTGATGTCCCTATTAGCCTTTTGGCAGGGAGGTCATTTCCCAATGGATTCCAAACATCGCACCAAACCCTTCATGGAATTATTGCCGACTACACTATAAGAACCTCGGGCCACCTGGCCTGAATGCCCCGGAGATCTTCGATAGCCTGCAGCTCTTCACCATACCCAGGTCGTTATCACCCAGGTGAATAATTAACACATGGGGTGGGAGGTGAGAAGGTTCCTTAAATAACAAAGGCATGAGGCCTGACCAATGAAGTCCTTGGCGCCCCCTCCATTCAACACTAGCCCATCGGCTGGGGCCCAGCTGAGTTCCGATTGAAGTTCTCCAAGCCTGATGAGCGGCCCAAAACACAAAACTGTGGCCACAGATGAGCACCCACCTCCTCTCAGTGAGAACAACAACAATATCTAAAAGGAAAACAACAGTTAGCCCAAACTGACAAACTATGAAGAAACAAAGGGGTGAACGTATGACTTACAGGCAGCTGAGTGCCACCTGCCCAAATGCTGAATCTCTGGAGAAGAGTAGCCCATCGCTGCCACTGTAAAGGCAGCACCTATCCAAAAAGAAGGGGTGCCAAACTTCACCCCAGTTAGCCCCAACTTTGACAAAGCATGGGCAGTTATTGCCCAAAATTGATGCTTCATTAAAGGAATGCCCTCCAAATGGTGAAAAAGCAAACCATCACCCCATCCACGAACTGCCAAATAGCTCACGAGGGCTGATAGCCCGCAAAGCTCAGGATCCGAACATGGACCCAACGTGAGCACCGTACCCCTTTGGTGTTGATTGGTCTCTGAATGCCTCACCATGATATGCATCATCCCTGAGGCCAACTTAAGGCCCAGCACCAGTAATGCCTAGGGTTGCCAAATGGGCCCGGAGGGTGGGGAATCCCCCACTTTGGAGGCCCGATTTCTGCGGCGGCGGAATCGGGCCCCGGGAGGAACTCCGCCCCTGAAGCTGCGTCACCAGAGGTGATGCAGCCACGTCGCTCACATTGGGGGCGTGGCCCAGATCGTCGGGGGGAAAACCATATGGTTTCCCCCCCG
>NW_015167075.1:741879-757628 GCF_001447785.1 Gekko japonicus
GTGGCCCAGATCGTCAGGGGGAAAACCATATGGTTTCCCCCCCGACGATCTGGGCCACGACCCCAATGTGAGCACGTAGCACGTCACTTCCTGTGATGTGCTGCCAGCGTGCACGCGCACGCGCCTACCGAGAACTCCTGGAGCCCGGCGAGGCTCCCCCGCTCCAAGAGATAAGTGGACTTGGCAACCCTAGTAATGCCTGACCAGAAGAGTCATCGCAGGCCTGAGAGACTAACTCACTGACTTGGAGGGCCCCAAAAAAGGCAACTAAGGCAACTGCATGGAAGAGGCAAGCTTCAAACTCCAACACACAAACCTCACTCCATACCCATCTCAGCCCCTTGAGGACCACAGGGGATATGGGCTGCCTAGTATCCACTCGCTGGCCTGATTCCCTAGACTAACCCTCAGGCATCTTTCTCAAACAAAAGTCATCGGTTTCCTTCCAGAAACCCAACACCTCGCTGGCGAAAGCCAGTGCTGAAAGGCGTCCCTTAATGGAACGCACGGCTAGCCCCTTACCTTTAAGGTTGACACAATAGTGGAGCAACTGCTCTACTGGGAGGGGCCAAATCACCTGATACCCCACCTCTGATCTAAACTCCTCGAACTGGCATACTGTGTGCTCATATGACTTCCTGGTGCTGGGGGGCTATGACAAGGCCTATCACTCTGCAGACCTCGGCCTTCCAAGCAGCCATAGCTCCAGGGGGATCCTTGCTGGATGATGATCGGCTTCCAGGGCCAACTGATGAAACCTCTCCATCTGTTTGCGAGAGAGAGTCAGCCACCTTGTTATCAGCCCCCAGAACATGTCTGGCCAAAAACAAAATGTTAAGCCTGAGGCAATACAGTGTAAAGGCCCTAACCAGTACCATAACTTTTGGGGATTTAGAAGATAGGGAGTTGATGAAGTGCTAAATTGTCACACGAGAAGTTGACCCTGTGATTCGTCAGACTATCCCCCAGAGCCAAACAACTACGATTATGGGGGGAAATTCAAGGAAGGCGAGGTCCCGGTTAAGACCTGCCTCTACCCAATCAGAAGGCCAATCCTCCATGCACCAGTGTCCACGAAAGTAAACCCCAAAGCCCAGAGAACCAGCCACATCAGAATGATCTTGAAGCTCAGTGTTGAGCCACAAATCCTCATTCCAAAAGGACACCCCATTGAATGACCCTAAAAACTCATGCCAGACCATGAGGTCAGCTTGCAAGGAAGACGTGAGCAGGGCTCTTTTTGTAGCAGGTACTCATTTGCATATTAAGTGACACACCCCTAATGTAGCCAATCCTCCAAGAGCTTACAGTAGCCCCTCTGAGAAGAGCTCTGTAAGCTCTTGGAGGATTGGCTACATTAGGGGTGTGTGGCCTAATATGCAAAGGAGTTCCTGCTACAAAAAGATGCTGCATCCTATGATGCAGAAGATGAAGGCCAGCCATGGACTCAGAGCCATCACAAGAAGGTCTACCCTGAAGCTACCACCTTGGAAGCAAAATTCAGATGTCCAACCAGTTGCTGAAGCTCCAGCAACGTTAGCTTCCACCTAGTGAGGAAGCTAGTAACCCTGGTAAGCAAATCCTGCAAATTGCTCTCAGGCAAATGGGACAACTGTGCTATGGTGTCAAGTTCCACTCCCAGAAAGGTCGACCAGGATACGGGGCCTTCTGTTTGGTGTAGTGGTTAACTATGCGGACTCAAATCTGGGAGAACCAGGTTTGATTCCCCACTCCTCCACTTGCAGCTGCTGGATGATTTCCCAGTCCAGAACAGGAAACCCTACTAGAATGACACATGATGGGATGTCAGCAACACATGTTTTATATCAACATTGCTTGTAGGTGGAAGTGTACCAAGCTCTCATGAAGATGATCTTCATTTTGGGGCCAAGTAATTCTGGTTTTTACACCACTGTCTAGGTGAACATGGTGCTTCCTCTGTGCTGGCATTTTCTGGGATGCATGATCACTAACGCCAGACCTCGGGTTATGAAATCTACATGGCTAGCATTTTGGTTTGCATTAATTGATTTCTTTTTCTCTCTTACATTTTGCTTTCTCTGTTAAAACACATATCAATAAGAATGAAATTAATACAAGGAATTTAAGCAGCAATAGATAAAAATGCAGTATCATCCAGAAGAATGTTTTGTATGTGTGTGTTTAGGTGCATTAAAAAGGAGAGTAATAACAACCAGAAAATATTATAGCAGCAAATTAGTGGTTGGGGTGAGAAGGAAAGAGAGAAAAAGAGAAAGGACACAATTCAGTGAAATGCCAGAATAATGATAAAGTTTTAAAGAAGCCTGGTGCCAAGCACAGCACTCTAGATAGGGGATTCCAGAGTTAATCTCTGTTCAGTCTAACTTCAAAAATTAGACCCACTGACCTGCTGTAAAACACAGGCCCCGTCCTGTTCAGGCATGGGTTTTCCCACAGTCTCTGCCTTTCTCCAGGGCAGTTCACACTTTCTGGTTAACAGGCTTGCCAACTCTGTTGGGAAATTCTTGGAGATGGGGGGTGGTAGAACCTAATGGTATGTGGTTTGAGGAGGGGAGGTAGCTCATCGGGTTATAATGCCATAGACTCCTCCAGTCTCCAAAGCAACAATTTTCTCAGGGAATGGATCTCTGTCATCTAAAGATCACTTGTAATTCCAGGAGAACTGAAGGCCCCATCTGGAGGCTGGCAACTCTATGGTGGTAGTCAGGGCTCTTTTTGTAGAAAAAGCCCAGCAGGAACTCATTAGCATAATAGGCCACACCCAACAGCAGGAACTCATTAGCATATTCGGCCACACCCCTGACAGCACAGCTCATTAGCACATTATGCCGCACCCCCATGTTACCAGTAGTGTGGTCATCTAGCCACACCCACCTTTTGCTTGTTATTCTGTTTACCTTGTTTGTTGTCAAAACCCAAGGCTTTTTTGTAGCGGCAACTCCTTTGCATGTTAGGCCACACACCCCTAATGTAGCCAATCCTAATGTGTTTCTGCTGTTGGGTGTGGCCTCTTATGCTAATGAGTTCCTGCTGGGCGTGGCCAACTTGGGAGCCAGACGGAACTCCGTTCCTGTGCGTTCCTGCCCAAAAATAGCCCTGGTGGTAGTGAAGGAGAATTCCTAAGCAGATTGTACCATGTTAATCAGTGTGTGAGGATGGTGCCCTTTGGCTTTTCTGCCTCAGACACCCATAGTCAAACAAGGGATTTAGAGACTGTGGAGAACAATGTATATGTTTTCTGTTTAAAAATTCAAAATTGTGTAACTGAGCAAGTTGGTTTCTGTGATCTGTACAAATAAATCAGATCTGCATGAGTTTGCTTAATCAGCTTTTCATACACAGACTTTATCACACAGCCTGATAGAGTTCTGCTTCCCATTGTCCATGCTGTATTGTTTCTCTGCTCAGCAAGCCTTCATTTACATGGACAGTTAAATCAGTTTCAAATCACATAAATTCATAACAAATAAATGTGATGTTTTTTTAAAAAAAAAAATCCTACCATTTGGTGTTCTTCTAAGTAGTCTTCAGCAATGTTAGAGTTGCTGACCCCCAGATGTTGGTGCCAAACTGAACAGACCCTCTGATTGGCTCACATCTGATTGTCACACTCTTAACACAGTAAGTGTGACAGCATTCACTGTGGCTTCCCTGTTGCTGAGACTACTTATTCCTATTGTGAGCCTATCTTCTAAATTAAATCCTACACCCAATAGCAAATTCTGTACCAACATGATATCATTGCAGAACAGCAGAATAGATAGCGCCCTCAAGAGGAAGAATATTTTTCTTCTCCAATTCACACTGATAACGAAATTGTCTCCAATGTAGAGAACACACCTATTCACAGCATTGGGCATTTAGCATATGATCGTATCAGGTTGAGACAGAAGGGATGTCCTGTCCTCCTTTCTAGTTGGTTATTAAATACAAAGGATGTGGAGGTAAGAGGTCTTTCTATTACTGAGCCACTTGAAACTGACTGCCAATGCTGTATTACAGGAATAAATGTTGAACTAAGAGGTAGCTTTGCCATTCTCTCTGTGTAGGTCAGCACAGTGGCACGGATTAAACAGTCTCACAGGAAAGCCAAAAATAATTTTAATTGAGTCCAAGCCTCACAGCACAATATACCCTTCCTAAAATAGATACTTTCTTAATGCATAAAGGTCTCTAATAGTGCAGAAAGCAGCGGCTCATTCTAACCCTAGGTTTTTTTTTAATAGCCTTCTCTCCTTAGTTGTATTTAATCTCCATCTCTCTAGATTGTTACATACATTTCTTTGTCCCCTTATCCCCCTAGCATTCTACTTGCAAAATTTTTACCTCTTTCTTTCAAATGGAAAAAAAAATGTGGAGATAAGAAATAAAGTTAGGGAGAAAAAAGTTTGATAAAGTTCCTCCCTTTCTTAAAAATGCAACCCAAATATATGTGCACCTCTACGAACATCTCTGCCTTTCTTTCTCTCCCTCTCTCTGTCATACACACATACATACACACCACCTTAATAGTATCTCTGTCAGTCAAGGAGCATATATTTCACCCACGTTATGCATCACATTTGAATAATGCCCAATATGTTGCATACACTAATAGGAAAGAGGAACACGCAGTGTAGGTATACAAGGGAATAGTAATCGGTGTGAAAAATATGCTAACACTAGTTCAATAATAACCAAAGTATTGATACAAATACAACCATATAAGCACAATCTTAAAGTAGAAAAATTTCCTCTTGAGGTGATGATGTATGAGGAATAATACACGAAGAATCCAGATATTAAGAACTCCATTTCGAAGAACTTCCTCAGTAACTGAAACAATGGTTGAGTTCAGACGGGCAGTTTGGAATGGGAGGGAGTCGTGGCAAAAAAGACCCGGAACAGTTTGTTCTGGGTTTTCCCATTCACACTGCTGCAACTGATGCAGGAGCATACCGGGAGGTGGCACAAGGGAGCATTCACACTGTTGGCCTGGAGGCATGGCTTTCTTTTTTTGTAATCAGGAGATATGCGCTTATGTGCATGCGCACATGAGTGCATAAGCACATAAGAAAAATGTGGCTTTTGACATTCAGACTTTGTTGGTGCAGGATAGACATGGGATAATCGCACTTTCCAGGGTTTGCTACCACTTTCAACAGGTATCTTTTAAACTTGGGAGCGAAACGTTACAAGACCGGTTGAGTATGGGTGGGGAACGCCTGACAGATGTGCCTGTGTGTACAGCCCATTTAATCCGATTGTGGAACATTTCTGAAACGCGCGTATATCGGGGCAAACTGCCAGTCTGAATGTGGCCAATATATCTTCAAATAAGTTATATGCACTCTTGTGAGTTACAGCAAACACATCTCATATATGGGCAGTTATTGACAGCACATCCATAATTACTGCCTCAGAAGAAAGTGTGATGTAAAGCCTCAAGCTTTTCCAGAGATGTGCTGTTCTAAGTGTATTTTTATTTTGAGGTTGGACAATATGGGATAGATGGTGCAGTCCTAAGGGGGTACTAGCTCTGGGAATACAATCATGTTTTAAAATCCCCCACCCTCATCTTTAGCTAATGAAGGTAAATTCTATCTATGGCATTTGAAGGAGTTCTACCTACTTCAGCTGGATCCAGCCCTACATTTGTGGAATACACCCATGGAAGAGATCTAAAGCTCCAAATGTTCTTCTGAATTCTATGCAAGGCGTCATTATTGTGTATGGTCCAGAGACATATATTATATAACTGTCAGTGTACATATAACCTGCTTACTAATTTGACCTCAAATCTACACTAGTCTGAGTGTAGGGGGAAATGGGGGGAAAGACTACCTTTCCATCATACCCATAAGAGTTGCTGGCTTAGGTTTCACACTTGTCTTAACAACAGCCAGTTTGGTATAGAGGTTAGAATGTTGGACTAGGATCTGGGAGACCGAGGCCCAAATCCTTACTTTTCCATGGCAACTCTTTGGGGAACACCGTCTTAGCCTCAGCTACCTCATACGGTTGGCGTGATAAATGGAGGAGCAGAGAACGATATAAGCCACTTTGGGTCTCCATTGGGGAGAAAGGTGGGCTATATATGAAGTAAATAAAATTAATCAAGGCAGTGGTCTACACAATAGTGAGGCACCTCTGCAAGCTTGGAATTAATACTGGGATGGGGAGTTAGTAAATCTTAAGTAGTCAATATAATAGTACACATTTAATATAATACAAGACATTGGAAAGCCCACTCAAGAGTCACTCCAGCCATACAAGTTATTCAAGAGGGGAGGCATGAAGTCAGAGAGGTAAAGCAAGAAGAGACAGATGGCTAGTCCATGTAGATCTAAGCAACTATCTGAATGCCAAGGCAAGGGTCCCAACATCTAGGCATCTAAAAAGGGATGAAGAACAAGGACAACATCTCTTCACAGTCCTGGTGCAAAGATATGTAACATGGAGCCAGGACCAAGCTCACAGGCTTAGCAGAATGTCAGAGAAACTGACAGGGCAGCTCACACAGTGAGGCAAAGTCCACCTTGGTTACAGGACAAGTAACACAGTTCAAAACCAAGATTTTTTCTTTCTTTCTGGAGCTGGAAAAGAGGAGCGAGCAAGGTGAAAGATACAGGAATATCATGCTTGAGAGAAGGGGGTGATTCAGACTCCTGGGGGGAAATGCCAAACAAAATCAAAGCAAGAAGGTTTTCTGGGATGGGGGCTATGCTGGAGGCAATGGATTTGGGGCTCTGCCAGGGAACTGAAATACTCCCCCTTGGATTATTAAGACTCCCAGGCAGGAAGCCTTTCTCTGGGAAATGCTACTGTCTGCAACAGGTTATAGAACAAATTTAGAGTCCAGTGGCACCTTTAAGACCAACAAAAGTTTATTCAAGGTATATTCAAATTTGTTCTACTGCTTCAGACCAAAACAGTTGACCACCTGGATCTATCTACAACAGGTTATGTTTGTGACTAAAAGCACTCTCATCAATCGCTGAGACTCTTCATTTACCCATCTGATGGCCAGATGCTGGGCAAAGTTAGGCTTTCCCCTATGACATATCCATTCTCTGCCTGTCAATTAGAGTGACTAACAAAGGTGCAGTCCTATTCCCTTTAGCTTTCTGCCTTTGCCATGGTAAAAACCAAGCCTCTTCTTACTGGCCAAATCCAATCTGCAACAGCTACCTCAGTGAGATTTTTTTACAAGAAAAGGGAAAAAAGTATTGGGGCTAGGTTATTTATTTTAGATAATTTATAAGTTGCCTTTCTATTTAGAAATGCTCAAGATAATTTATAAACTGCCGTTCTATTTAGAAATGCTCAAGTTTCCAACATTAGCATATAAAGATATATATTTGTACTACCATGTTCCCTTATTCCAGCAGTTGCATTACAGGTCAACTGTGCTGTTGGTGGTAGCTTCTCATATAGCACTGAGATGAATTTTCTGTACTCAGTTTCTCTCTGAAATCTAACAAGTCTCTCCCCTCCCCCATTTAGGAAACTGGAATCTATTTTGAATCAATTAGGGAGTGGTGGCACAGGCGGTAAAACGCCTGCCTTAACAACTAAGAATAGCCACTATGGCTGTTCGAGAATCACCACGGCCGGGGTGAGCTCCCGGCCCTAGTCCCAGCTCCCGCCCACCCTGCGGCTCGAAAGCAAAGTAATTAAGCAAGTAGATAAATGGGTACCTACCCTTAGACGGGTAGGGGGCACCCTCCTCCGGCGAGGCGTGTGGTGGAGGCACTGGTGGCAGCGACAACAACGGCGGCAGCAGAGCAATGGCTGTGGAGGCGGTGTGGTGATGCAGCAACAGCAATGGCGGTGGCAAGGTCGACAGAGCGATCCCTGGTGGCCAGCGAATGCAACATCGTGAGGCTGATGATGGTGGAGGTGGAGACCAGAAGGCGCGTGGTGACGTGGAATGCAGGCGCGACGGAGCCTAAGGGACACAAGCCAAGGCCGAGGTAGACATGAACCGTGCTTCTGGAATGGCCCCACTGAAGAAAGCCAGCAGGACTCACCCCTGGATGCCAGGATAAAAAGTGTGCCAACTGAAGACCGCCTGGGAAGTAAGAGCCGAGCCGGAGAACAACAGGCCCATCACCTGGGTGCCGGTAGGCTGCCCCTTCCTTGTATCATGTGGCCCTAGTTAGGGATAAATGCGTTCTTAGACCCCTCTATGTAAACCGCCCAGAGACCCTTCAGGGTCAGGGCAGTATAAGAAATCGAATATATAAATAAATAAATATAAATGTTTTGATTAAAAGGAAATTAGAAGACAGGATGGTCAGGAAGGGAGGTTCTACAAAATTCATAATTCCATTCTGCGGATGCTCAGAGGCAGGCAATGTCTTCCCAAATCTTCCTACCCTCCTGCTGGAATACCCTGTTGTGTGTAAAAAAAATTAAAAATCCTGCAAGGGCTAAAGTTATAAAAGGATGCAAAGAGGTGTAACGGGTAACCACAAAGAGAAATTCTTCTTCTGAAAATGAAAAACAGAGTAAGAGGAATCAATGGCCATAACTTTAAAAAGTGAATCTTGGAAAAAGAAATTCCATTATCCATAACTTATGTTAATCTCATAGGACTTGGTCATCAAAACTGACATATATGTAAATATGAAATTCCAAAGTGGCTATGTGTGATATAGAAGCTTGGGGAAATGATGTGTTTGGCCATATGTTCAAGTCGACCTGATTGCTATTGATCAGCCAGGGGGGTGACTTTTCCCTCAAATCAAATTGGCTGGTGACACTGAGGCCTTTGTTTCCTTGCCTGTCTGCAGTGCATGTTTTTATTAACATTTCATTCCTGAAAAAGTAGAACTCTCCATGGAAACTAGACAGGTATTTTGAGATCACCTTGTGTCAATAGCTAGAGCTGTTATCAAACACTTTGTCAGTGGAGTCAGGATCTTGTAATACAATGTCACTGCATCATTTCACACATCTTTTAGAGTTAATAATTAAAAAACAGTATGAGTAGGCATTCTGGAAAGTATTTTGTCCCATTGTTTGGGGCCCCAGAAATTCTTAGGGCCTTGGCTCCTTCTTTTCAGGGATAAAAATAAATCACTTGTGGAGGGTACAAAAGAAAAGAGGCTGTACTTTAGAGCAAATACAGTGTGTACATGTGTAAAGACTACATCCCGGGATTTCCAGTTAAAGGATCACAAACAATAAGGATGAAAAAGTCTTCCATCTGATACTCTGGAGAGTTACTGTCAGTCAGAATAGACAATGCTGGTCTATATTGGCCAGTGATGTGATTCAACATGAGATAGCTTCATATGTTCATATAGTTTGTGATTATGATTTTGTATCAAATATGAAAGGAACAGATGGTTTTAATGGTTGGCGTCTCCTTGCTCTTAAGATCAACCTCAATCCTTCTTTCTTTTGTTTCAGCCACTCTTGATATTGCACAAGCAGTTCTGGAGAAATGAGCCTCAGACAGTTTCATTTTGGATCCCAGCACCAAATGTTCTATCCATGAATTTTCTTTTACAGGCAAGCTAAAAAGAAAAAGGTTGGGTTGTTTTCTTCTAGAATTGAGAAGACATAGACCCAAGGGGAGGAAGGGAGGGGAAGGAATGAAACTGTCAGACCCCAAAGCACTTGATTAAACTTTTTAATATTTTCTTTTAGTTCTTTTTTCCTTTTAAAGCTTTCAAGTTTTAATCACTACCTTATGGGATTTGGTAAGAAATTGTTAAAAAATAATTGCATACAATAATCACAGATGGAACCACACAAAAAGCCGATTCTAGGAAGCAGGGAATGCTAACTTTCCTTGGGCAAGGCTTAAGGGACTGGAATTTTTTTTAACTCTGACAATATCAAAATTATTATTTATTAGTTACGTTGAAAAAGTTTTTAAAATTCCTGGAGTTAATTTTTTTTACTAAAAACAGTCTGGGGAAAATTTTTTGCGCTTTGACTGGGTAAGTGTCATAAAGGAACTTTAAAATATCCCATGGGATATTCATGGTTTTAGGCTTGATTTTTCAAAGCTATTGCAATGGCAACGTGCTTATTTTTATTAATTTTTATTAAACCATCTTTCAATCATGATCCTGTTCTTTGATTCTGCCACAATTATTTTGTTTATACATATCCTGGTTATTCATTTATTTTGGATAGTCAATCATTTGTGGGACATTTCACTATGGAAGAATTTCTTTCATTGTTTTCTATTCTTCACTAATAGTAACACAATGCAGGTGCCAAGGAAGGCAATGAGGGTAGAGCTGGGTGGAACAGCTCAACCAGGGCATTCCAGGCCAGTGAAACTCAGCCCTGGCCCTTTTGAGCATCATGGCTGGTTGTCCAGAATTCTGATGGGTGGGCCAGTTGGGACTGTGCCACTCATCTGGCCTAGCCAAGACACAGAGAGAAGACCACCTCCTTGGAAGATCCTGGCTCCAGCCCACTGTGGTCATCAGGCCCCGGAATGGTGGGAAAACTGTTTAGATGACATGAGGAGCAGTGCCCACAGGTAGAGGCTAACCTTGGCACCAGCCATATCCTATCAGCTGTGCCCCTCCTCTTGTCACTTCCTGGGCCCAGTCCAAAGGGAGAAGGCTAAAGAAAAGGGGGCAGGAGCACCCCAGGAAATCTCATGAGATCCTGCTACACCAGCCTGGGAGGACATACCCCTGGCCTTCTCATCTGCTAACCAACTACAAGGGAGTCCAAGGAGTCCAAAGGAGGAAGACCCAGGGTGGACTTAACACCATCACCTCTCAAGTCTAAGGCCAGTCAAGGCCTACACACAGGGGGTATTGGCCTGTTTGACACATGCAAGGCAGTAGACCCTCACATCGCTGAAAACAGATAGTACAAAAGTACTAACAGTGCTTGATATCCTTCAGTGGGAACACAAATGGGCCATTTGTATTAGTAATCAGGAAGGAAAGTCCCTGCTCAATACATGAATAAGAAACATACTTGTCACAGCTTCTTGTTTCAGCTATAAGTATACATTCACAAGGTATCAGAGAAAGATAAAATGATCATTCAGTTTGGATCCAACCATCTTTCCTACTGGTGAAAAAGGAGAATCCCTTTTGACAGAAACGGTCCTGGTTGAAAAAGGAGAATCCCTTTTGACAGAAATGGTCCTGGTCGCCCTCACTGATGATCTCCGGAGGCATCTGGATCAAGGTGGTAGGGCAGTGTTGTTGTTGTTGGACCTGTCGGCAGCATTCAACATGGTCAACCATCAACTACTGATCCACTGCCTCGCCGGTATGGACTGGGTTGTCACCCAGCTCTATCTGTTGTTGGACGGCCAGTCAGACTCTAGACTGGGAGATCTGGACCTGGCGTTGAAAGCTGTGGCTGGTTGGCTTAGACTGAAATTGAATCCAATGAAGACGGAGGTCCTGTGCCTGTTGGAGTGGGCCAAGGTTAGGGATCCCTCTCCCGACCTTCGATGGGGCACTGTCGGTGCCAGCACTGGAGGTTAGGAATTTGGGAGTGCTCCTGGATGCCTCCTTAACAATGGAGGCCCAGGTAGCAGCCACTGCAAAGTCTATCTTTTACCATCTATGGCTGATTAGGCAGTTGGTTCTCTTCCTTGAATGCAATGACCTGTCAACAGTGATCCACGCAATGGCCACCTTGAGATTGGATTACTGCAATACTCTCTACATGGGGCTGCCCTTGTCCCAAATCCGGAAGCTGCAGCTGGTGCAGAATGCAGTGGTGAGGCTATTATTGTGTCTTCCTGTGAGGGAACACATCCACCCCACCCCAAAAGCACTGCACTGGTTGCCTATAGAATACCAAATTCAGTTCAAGGTGCTGGTTCTTACCTTTAAATCCCTTTATAATCAGGGACCTACTTACCTAAGAGACCGCCTTTCCCTATATGTTCCCCAGAGAGCACTAAGATCGGGATCCCAAAACTGCCTGGCCCTCCCAGGCCCTAAAGAAGCCAGGTTGGCCGTGACGAGGGCCAGGGCCTCCTCTGTGGTGGCTTCTTTCTGGTGGATGGATCACATCAGGGCCCTCTGGGACCTTTTACAGCTCTGCAAGGCCTGTAAAACAGAGCTCTTCCACCAGGCTTTCAATTAGGGTGTCGCCTCTAATACTATGGCCCTGGCCCTAACACCAGCAGCAACTCAACGACCAATAACCTGGCAGGAACCTGGACAGTGGTGGTAGGTGACCTTCTAATGTCGAGAGAATACCACCATCTTGTATTAATATCTAGGCTCTTAGCACTGATGATCTTGTATACTGTGATTTTAACTGCATTTTGTGTTTTAATATACTTCGGTGTTTCAACATATAGATATATATATATTCTGGAAGCCGCCCTGAGCCTGCCGTGGTGGGAAGGGCAGGATACAAATTTAACAAATAAAATAAAAATAATAAAATAAATATGCATCCTAAGCTAATTTAGTTCACACTTCAAGCTCACCCCAAAGTTGGTGAAACTTTGTTGCATGCAAGGACTGCCTGAACAGGGGCTTCCATCGATGATGGAACATGGAACTCCCCTGGTTTGTCATTCCTTCCCCCTTTGTAGGGTTGATGATATATTGGTATTGTAGGCCCCTTTCCAGCTTTCTTCACCACTTTCTGCCTTCCCCATCCTCTCAAAAATTCAGGTGTGCCCAGTTCTTGCTCAGTGCCTGATGTTCCCTGTTGACATGTTTGCTACCCTTTGCCAAGCTCCCTGGCTGTGTGAAGAAATGCATTTTTTTTCTTTGAAGGTTTGAAATGAGTAAAACCTTCACTCTGAGTTTTAAAAGTTCTTTTTCTCTTTGGGCAGAGAACAGGCAGGAAGGGAGGAAGTCAGTTCAATTGTTTTCCAGATTTACCTCAGCCCAGTGTCATACAAATGCTAATAGGTCTAGCTAGAGATAACTGAATGGGCCAGCACCCCCTCCCCCAGCAGGGAAAAGAGACTTAGAGAAATTAAGACTAGAAAGACTTCAGGAAGAAATTTCTGGAGATGTCAGAAAAAGTTTCTTTGATCTGGCCTGAACAGGTCAGTGGGAGGGAAATGTGAGAAGATAAAACTCCTGAAAGCAAGGAAGAAGGTCTCTTTTGTGGTGAGTCCATCAATGCAGACACAACTCTTAACTGAGGTATGGTGCTGTGCAAAAAGTATGTTTGTAAACATTTTCTTTTTAATAAAGACTTCATAACTTTTGATGCTGGTAATGCTTCTCTGTACCACATAGACCTCCACTGTTTTGGAGACACTATTTTAAAAAGAGCACTGGGAGAAGGTACTCAGTTGGCAAGTGGCTATTCCTCCAGGGGCTCACAAGGCAGCAAATGGTCCCCATGGTGACCAGGCATTGGGCAGTGAGAGACACAGAGACAAGGCCTCAGAACTTGGAAGAGAAGCTGGGAGTCCTGACCTTCCCAGTGGGTAATTCCTTATAAAGGTCAGGTGGTGGCAGTGGTTACCCAAGAGAGAAAGAAAAGCTTCTCCAGGTGTTGGGGAAACCATGTAGGGCAGGGTGGAACAGGCCCATTCCACTGCAGGCTGCATCCACCTTTGGGTGTTCCAGGGTTGTTCCTCCATATCTTGCCATACAGGCTAAGAAGAGGGGTGGGGGCAGCCTCCAACGAAAATCTCAGGAAATGCTCAGGTTTAATGAGACAAGATACTCTGGTCCTCAAATGTTAAAACCAACACCTTTAATTGCCTGGAAGCCAACTGAGATCTTGCAAATCAAGTGCAATGTGAACACTGTCAACATGCACACTGAAACATTTTGCACCAGCTGAAATTTCTAAGAGGTCTCCAGCAGCAGTCCCAAGTACAGTGCATTACAGTCAGGAGAGGGCAGGAGGGGCCCAGAAGCAGGCCAGCTGGGGAAGCAAAAAAAGAGGGGGAGGCATCTTCAAAGGCCTCCCCTTCCCTTCCCCAGCTGGCCTGCCAAGGCAGGCGAGGGGGGGAACTCTAGAGAGAAGGGGTTTAAACTTTAAGATGCCTCCCCCCTTTTTGCTTCCCCTTCTGACATCACTTTCCATGATGTCAGGGGGTGTGGCATATGCTAATGAGCTATTGTGCTAATAGCCATTAGATATGCTTATGAGCTCCTGCAGCTCTTTTTTCTACGAAATGACCCCTGATTACAGTAATCTAACTTCCAAGTTACCATGGCATGGATAACTGTGCCCAGATCATTTATGTTTAGGAAATGGCATAGACTGGATTTTTGGCATTCAAAACTGCATCCTATTAATTTATACGAATGTCCAGATAGCACAAGAGACTCTAGAAAGCATATTTAACATGAACTGGGAAAACTTCCAAAGATCATTGTAATTTCCCTGCTTTTGCAATGGCAGGAGCTGAAACAAGAAAGTATGTTAATTAGACATTTAAAGCCTCAAACTACAGCTTCCAAACTACAAGTGCTGTTGATATACTCCCACTGTATTATGACATAATTGATTAAAATAATGCTTAAGGTCCTCTCATTAGGGGTATATTTGGTATTCATTAGAGTATCACTGATCATAATGACTTCATTTGGGATTCAAGAATGTCATATGTTTCTCCATAGGTGCTCATGGACACTTTAAAATGAATTGCTTCTTTCCTCTCTTGGACTCTTTGATGGCATGTTAATGCAAAATGCATTTGCGCTAACACACTTTCCCTCAATCCACCTGGCGCCACAGGGGCAGATCTTCTATAGTGTCTGAATTATTCAAATAAAGAAGCTTTATTCATTTTTAAAGAAAACTAGAAAGGCTGTAGTACTTTAAATACGTAAGAATAAGTCACATATAAACAACATTGTTCTCCTTTTAAATATCAGAGATGTTGTAGCATGGGAGTCTAGTAACTGACATGAAATGTAACCTTTGGTTTCTGTTAGAATATACAAAGGGGTATTTGTGTGTACACATATCCTAATGACAGATTATTCTGAAAGGCAATCTTCCCCTGTTGAAGAATATTGTAAATAAAAATGAATATATCTTGTATAAACCATTTTATTCATATAAGATATAATTAATTCAAAATATTACATCATATTATACTGAAACCAATTGGTTTAGCTGTGAGCTGCAAGAATGCTGTATCAAGAAATTTTGGTGGCATCGTCAGTACAAAAATCAGTTTGCTAATGAATTTTTGATGTCAGAAGAAACCAAAAGTTTGTAATAGTTTCCAGTTTACCAGTACCTTCTGAAACCCCCAATCATGTCTAATTACTAGAAATCTCACCCCATTAAGAACCTGTTGGAGTTGACATTATTCTGCCGAGAATACTAAATTCTTGGGGCAATTTGGAGTAGCCTCAATTTAGTATCCCTGGAGATGTTTCAGCCTTTCCGGGACAGGTTCTGTCATAACAGCACTTCTGCCAGTAGTTCAAATGACCAGATCAAGGCAATGCAAATAAATGGAAATAATTCAAATTCAAAAGCTGAACTGGTTAATTTATTAGAAAGGCAGCAAACAAAGAGATGGTCACAGTCCAGAGAACTTACAATATATGAATCATGCAACTGTGATAAAGAAGCATTCACAATTTTTTAATCTAAAGATGTTATACAAAACATTAATTTCTGACGTGATTATTACAGGAGATAATACAATAGAAAAACAGAAGCGAAAAGGCGGGACGGTGGTCTCTGGATTGGTGCTGCCGTTTCGACAATATGTCTTCTTCTGACCAAAAATTGTGCCAGTCAATGTGAAGTATGGAGTTCCTCAAGCAACAAAAAGCTGCATACTCATGAGTTTTCTAACTCTTATAGCAAAT
>NW_015167075.1:758260-765659 GCF_001447785.1 Gekko japonicus
ACTCTTATAGCAAATTCATGAGTATGCAGCTTTTTGTTGCTTGAGGAACTCCATACTTCGCATTGACTGGCACAATTTTTGGTCAGAAGAAGACATATTGTCGAAATGGCAGCTCCAATCCGGAGACCACCGTCCTGCCTTTTCTCTTCTGTTTTTCTATTGTATTATTTCCTGTAATAATCACTTCAGGAATTAATGTTTTGTATAACATTTTTAGATAAAAAATTGTGAATGCTTCTTTATCACAGTTGCATGATTCATATATTGCAATTTATTAGAAAACCAGATGAAGCTGTAACAATGCTTGATTTTCTTTTCATAGAAAAATCAAAGAAACATATTGCAATTCCAGATTCATTTTGTGCTTACTTAGCCCTATGGTTTTAATATGGACAGACCAGGCATGCTTATATTAGTAGATTCCGATAAGTTTATTTTCATATGCACATCTCGATTGTAAGAAGCCTTTCACCCTAAAATCTCTCAAATCTCTAAGCATGTGGATATGGTCACAGAAGAAATATGCACCATATATTCTAGTCATACCCCAGGCCAGATTATCCTTCTGCTCATCTGTCCGGCCAGTGTCACTTCCACGTATGGCTTTCTCACTTCCCTCACTTGCTGCAGCTCAAAATGCCCCCTGATCTTGGGGCTCAGGGCACTTCCCTGGGAGCAGCATTGGAGGACATTTTGGGCTGCAGCAAGAGGGGGGAAGATGAGAAAGTTGCACTCTCAAAGCAAATATTGAACACGGACACTCCAGTGGATGCAAGCCAGTAGTTATAGCATTTCACAGAATCATAGAATCATTTGAGGTACAAACTCATCAGAACAAGGAAAAATAGAAAATACCCAAAGGAACTACCAGGACTACCTGAGCCATCTGTCTGTGTGCGAAGCTACTCACAAAGTATGTGTGCAGAAGAGTGGATGGGACAAAGGAAATGAAACATTAGCTGTTATACATGCTTCAGTTAGCAGTGACTGACTTTGCGTGATGATCTGTCAATGGAGTTTTTTATTTTTTATAATGTTATCAGTAGGTCAAACAGGCCAGGTGACTGACATAGACTCAGTTCATCACAGGCTGTAACAAAGTACAAGATTCAGGTATAACTGTGTAGTTAATCAAGAAGGATGACGGACTGCTGTACATGGTTTATTCCCAGGCACTGTGAAGGGATTCTTTAACAAAATAATCCGTTTATATTGCTTCAGTGCTGAGAGACAGTGCTCCCTAATATTTATTATGTATGTGCCTGTCAACCCTACAGTAAATGATCAAGATCCATATGCTTCCAAACTTGTCCATTTAACCTTGTAACTGTGTCATTATAGTCACCCAAAGGGGAGTGTGGAATCAGACAGTCCAAAGCTGCCACAAGGTCAGTGATGAAACAAGCAGAAGCAGCTTGTTAGCAACACTCTCTAAGGGAAGCAAGTAACTATGGAATTATTTGTGCATCAGCGCATCACACTCACATGCCTTGTATCCTTTTCTGTTTTTCAGAGGCCCTAAAAGCTAACTCAGCAATGTTGATATTGTGAAAGGAAAATGCATAAAAAACAAAAGGAGAAGAAGTAAAACAAATAAGGAGAGGTTGAAAACACATTTAGCAAATATTTATTCCCAAGACATGCTTTTGCTGTGAAAACAGACATTTCTTGTTGAGAGACAACCAAATCAAGGAGAAAAAACAGGGTTTTTTTAATTACACCATGAAGAATAAAGTGAAGAATAATTTCACCATTGATACTTTATGGAGAACATCATTTTAATAAAGTTTTCCTGACCTTAAATCCTAATTTGTATATACTGCTAATTCTGAGTCACCATCAAATTTGTTCTTTAGATTTTAACCACATAATATAACTGATCATAGGTACACTGGTGCTTTCACTATTTAGGCTTTTATACTACTGTGGTGGGTTGGGGTGGCAGGAGGTGGCACTAATACAGTTTTGGTGGGAAAACCCCCAGTCAGCATAGTGCCATTGTCCTCTTGATAATTGCATGTGTTGATTTTGGGATTAACTGGGGACTACTGCTGATACCACTCTTCCCCATCACACCGCCAAACTCAGCTGAGAAAAAAAGACCAAAGAAATATTTATTTACTAGCCAGCCAGTGCTCAGCACTACTTACAGCTAGCCACCCTGAGATAAATTGCAGTGAAGCTTCTGAGGCGCACCCTGTGCCGTTCCATGATAAAACCCCTAGTAGACTTGTCCACCTTAGATTTACCATGAAGGAAAACAGAATTTTATAGAACAACAAAAAACAAGTTTAATTTATTGGGAATGGAAAATAAATTATGCATGTTTAATTATGGATGTTACACCAACGTAACTGATGGAGAAAGTGAGACACAGAAATACAGTTTCTTCATAGATTATGTATATTATTTCTGAATGGAAAGAAAGCCATTAACTGCCAAACTACTCTTGTCTGCAAAAGCTGTTAAGTTTTCCACAAGTTTCCTCACCTTTTAGAGCCTTTTAAATGCAGAATGTTCCATATCTTTCAATTATACCATAAAGTCTATGTAAGAGAAACTTAGACCAGTGTGGTTCACTCCAGGCTAACATACTAAACAATTACCTTGCCCCTGAAGCTACTGGAGATACAGCTAAATCCCTAACCTCCCTGAAAGATCTCTAAACCCTATCTGAACAAAAATCAGTTAAAAAGATCTTTTAAATCAGTTAAATAGTACTTTTTCCTTCTGCCTATTTTCCCTTCCTTCTCCTTCCAAAGGTTCTGAATGACCTGATTGGCCATTCTCTACCAGATTGGCTTTCTCTACCAGAACACCAGGTATAAGGGACTGGCAGATGTGAAAAAAGGGAAAGACTTGGCTCTGTCCATCACAAGGACTATTTCACATTTTGATTGTGAAAAATCTAAATCTGTAATTTGATATCTCTCTTGTTCTTATGTATATAATGCTTTCCTGTGTGTATTTATCTGCACTGAATTTCCTTTTAAAAGGTTCCAGCCTCTCCACAGTTAATCTGGATAACAGTTTTGCACTTTACCTCTTCCCAGTCACTACCCTGCTTTTGCTTCATTATTGGATTTTTTTTAAAAAAAATTATAACTGAACAGCAAACATCCTTGCTTCCATACAGCTATCCTTATATTTCATAGCCCTAGAGTACCCCCCATACAGATGAAAAAATCTCACAATGGGGTCAGCCATAGTTTCAATTTAGGCTGTTGCAAACCCAGGGGAAACTCTATGTTTGCAGATAAATCAAGTTCGTTAAATATATCTGCAGGGGAGACCAACAAACATAAGGTTCTGAATGTACAAAATACATGCTAGAGACAAGTGTTATAACCCCACATTCTCCCTGACATATTAATTTTTTTCCGTATTTGCAGCCACGTTTTGTAAGACAGGACTCCTTCATATGCACCCCTTTGAAATAGTACAGTCCAAACAACTAAATGTGAGAATCAAGCTTCATGATCATATCTGAAGGTTTATTTTGCTTTGAGATATTTTTTCAGCATATTTCTACAGATGCAATTGTAAAAGTTAAATAAAATTATAAAACCAGTAAAATCCTAAATGTACAATTTCTGAAAGAGGCTAATAGCAGGTACTAGACTTGATCAGGAAGAATGAGACCTTTTCTTCTCCTTAGTTATCCTTCCTGTTTCCACACAAATCACTGGTCATCAAAAAGAGAGGTGTGTGAGACGGTATCTGTCCTGCAGCCACACAGCCAAGCTATAAAAGTGTATACTCTTTCTCATAATCAAATGCTGGGAACCTTAATAAATTTACACAAAAACAAAACAAGTTTTGTTGGATTAATAATCAAGCAGATTGACAGACCTATGGGCTCTTCCACTCAGCCTCTCACCGACTTGGCTCATTGCTGAATTAATTCAATACGATTTCTATAACATTAAACATGAAAATTCTTGCCAAAGCCAAGCTATTTGTCTCATATAAACCAACATCCTTTAAATCCTGTGTCTCAGAGCATGATTTACCAAGAATGTTTATGCTCCCTTTCCTGCCCGTGTGACAGGGGCCCAAGAATGTTTATGCTCTCTTACAGATAAATGCTACTAATCTTATGGTAATCAGTGGTTAGTTCAGTTATACAGAGGAATTTTTTTCTTGTACTATTTCAGTAGCCTGCATTAAGACAGTTTAAAACAATCTAAGAACACAAATATAAGGTATTAGAAAGGGCAGGCTGATTTGTGAAGAAAATCATGCAAATTCTTTAGTGCTTTCAGTCTTAAATCTACGTTATCTAGTCTCTTTTGCAACATAATTATTCACCCTACTGATTTGCAGTTTTCAAAATATATAAAGGATCTGTTCTAAAAATCAAGCAATGTTCTATAACATTCAAAACAATTTATGTAGTACCTTGAGTTTATTTTATTGTTCTGTTTTCATAAACTGTACAGTGCATACTCTGAGCGAGACAGATACATGAATGGGGTTTTGCATCCGGAAATAGACTTTGTGATGATTAGTGGACACAAATACAAGTGACAGTCTATTTCAGCTTCTCAGTTATGCACAGTGTAGTGTGCTATACAATGGACTTTTGTTCCCTGTATCAGAAATCTTTATAGGGTACTAAATACATCTAGTAAAATGAGTTACCAATGGGTGTCTTAGCTGTTTGCCACAACATGAGGCAATAAGAATCATAAGATTCTTGTGTGCCTACTTCTTTGCCATGGCATCTTTCCCAGTTCTCTTCCTTACTATAAACCGCAACCCACATGGCTTTTGTACATAAATGTCCTATGATCCCCAACTTTTGGGTTGTCAAAGGGAGCCCTTCCTTCCTTCCTTCCTTCCTTCCTTCCTTCCTTCCTTCCTTCCTTCCTTCCTTCCTTCCTTCCTTTTTCACCAACAGGAAACCTGGTTGAATCCAACCCACTGTCAGTCACTGAAATGCACAGGAAGACCTATACACAAAATTTATTTCCAACTTTTATGGCTTGAGACTTTGAAATGGTACATAATAAAAAAGCTGCCTACCTTCTTGTTTTAGTAGATGTGGTTAGACAAATTCTATAAACATACCACTAGGAGGTAATATTTTCTAGCTCTGAATGGTATAAATGGTAAAATATTTACTGCTATAATTTAAAAAAGAATGCTAAAGAACTCTCAGTTGTGAGACAAACAATATTGTGGAACTCTGACTTTCACTGAATCAAAATACCTGCTTCCCTCAGTTCCATTCTGAATTGGTGTTCCCCAGAACAGTTTCCCTTCAGGCACTTGTTCTTGGAACAGGGTTAGGATTGCCAGACTCCTGGTCCAGGTGGGGTTCCCCCGATTTTTGGGGCTTCAGCCCACTGCCAGCCAGCTGGCCAGCAGGGGAAGCCCCACCCCCAAACAGCCTCCTCATGCAGCAATGATGCTGACATGTTGACATCACACAGAAGTGACATCATCATGCCAGGGACATTGCACAGCAGTGCTCTAGCATTTCTAGCAAAACTATGCTTACCGTAGAATTTTGCCCTAAATGCTAGAGCATTGCCACATGATGTCCCCAGTGTGATGACGTCACTTCTGAGTGATGTCATCATGTTGGCAATGTCGCTTCACCCACCCCACTCCCAGAAAGCTGCCTCCCACCCCCCGCCAGCAGGTTAAGTTGACCTGGCAACTGTAAACAAGGTGGAACTGTATGTACAATGAGTATGACATTCATGTTCTACCTGATATACAGTATTAACTTGACTGTGGTGTTCTGTACCAACTGGAGTGTCCAAGTTGTCTTTAGAGGCAGGACCATGAAAAGTGTACTGCAATAATCTGGGCTTGAGGTAACCATAACATGGAGCCAAGTGGCTAGATCAGCCAAGTCAAGATGAGGGTCATCTTCCAGGCTGGAAGAATGCCTTTTTTGCAGCTGCCTTAACTTGCTTCTCCAGCAATAATGAATTCAGAATAACTCCTAGGTTCTTAACAGTCAGCAAGTGTCAGCTGGAACCCATCAGAAGCAGGAAGAACAAGGTCCTTCAAGACCTTACCCCTCCCAACCAAATTACTTCCATCTTATCAGGATTCAGTCTCTGTTTTCCCTTAGCCATTTAACCAGAGCAGTAAGGCACTGGTTCAGGACCTTTACATCATCATCATCATCATCATCAGGTGATATAGAAAAAGAGATCTAGAACTGGGTGTCATAATCATATTGAAGACATCCTGCACCAAACCCCCAAATTACTGTCCCTAATATGGGGGATAAAATTGAGACTTGTGGAATCCCACAAGGCAAGTCCCACATCAGTGACAGCTGGTCATCAACAGCAACCCTTTGAATCCAGCCCATAAAGAACAATTTAAACCAATCCAAAGCACATCCCTTAAATCCTGAATCTGCTTCCAAACATCTCAGCAAGAGACCCCATGGTCCATAGGCTGCTAACAGATCCAGTAAGAGCAACTAAGAGGCACAGCCTTGTCTACATTCAGATGAAGAATGGAGATGCCTTGTGCAGTGCATCCAATGAGAAAAGCTATCCCTTTGTTATTTGATGAACTTTTTGCAGTGGAACCCTTGATCCTTCCCTACCTGTTGCACCTATGTCAGATTAGTTGATTGCTTTAGGGCTAAGCAAGATTTTTTGGAGTTCCCTATCTGATTGGCCAGGCTAAAGGATGTTTTTGCCTGCTTCACATTGGGTTATACAAATGGCCTGATCCTAAAGGGCTGGTGGGGCCCTAACTGGGGTTCGCAGGATTTATAAATGTTAGGTGCTTCTGATTTAATTACACTGGTGAGCACCCTGAGGCATACAAGCATGCTGGACACACCAACGCCAGCCACTTAGGACTGGGTGTTCTTGGGGACTGGAGTGGGTTAATCCATTGGTGCTGCTACACATCATTGCTTGAACTTTGCACTGTATGACGTGCAGGAATTAGATTTAATGGGCAACATCTCTCTGCACAGTGTTAGACTAGGAGAGTCCTGAATCAAAGAAAAGCCTTTTTTTTTCTAAAAGTAGGCCTGAAAGACAAGTAAAATTTTCCATTACAATGAAAATTCATTGAGAAGAAACAATATAGATACTGGCTGATCACCCCAGGATGAGGAGACTGCAGTCGACTGAAGTCCATGGCTTTTGCAAATGAATCACTCTGAGCTATGAAAACAGAATGAAATCACTGCCAAGGACAGTAATATATTGGGGGGGGGGGAGGTTTGAAGTTGATATAATGAAAATTATATATACAAGGGGTGGACCCGCGATACTCGCGGGGGGGGGGGATGGGGAGGGAGGCAGAGCTCCAAACGGATCTCCAAAGTCAGAAGGCGGAGGAGGAAGCAGCAGGAGGAGGTAATTGCCGCCCCCCCCCCCCCCCCCCTCCCCCCCCCCCCCCCCCCCCC
>NW_015167075.1:766388-795144 GCF_001447785.1 Gekko japonicus
CCCTCGCCTGTCTCCCCGCCCGGGAAACCGGAGCCACCCGCACCGGCGAGTTTCCTGCGCCGCGTCTTCCCTTCAGACCGCGATGCCGGCCTCGAGCGCCGGATGCTCCCATCTTCTCCACGGCAACTCCCGCAGCAGGAGGCGCGGAGGGGAGGAGCTGGAAGGGAAAGGATGGAGGCTGCCGCCGCCGCTGCTTGCAGCTTTTTTTGACCTATAAACCCATTTTCCATGGCCAGCCGAAGGGAGGATACCTGAAGTGACTGGCTAAGGAGCACCGGCAGCACCAAACCGTCTGTACTTGGTCCCCCCCCCCCCGGCTCAGTAGCGAGGCCTTGGGAATGGAGCCGCAGCCACTGCCACTTCTTTCTTCTGCCGCCGCCGCGCTGGGGGCCGGCGGCAGCGGCGGTCGCAGAGCATTCCCTGCACATGTGCAGGGGACGCTCTGTGAGTTTTGGGGGGATTTAAACATCCCCCGATGTTTTTTTCCACATTTAGGATTTTTGTGCACACGTGGGGACTGCCCCACGTGTGCACAAACCTCTCCCTCCCCCCCAGGTCCCCCCGATGTGCGGATTTAGCTATCCGCACACCAGGGGGCGACATCGGTATTAGTATATAGATTGCCAGTGATTACTGTCCTTGCCAGTGATTTCATTCTATTTTCATAATAGAAGCTGAAATATCATGCAAAACTATCATTCCCATTATTTCAACATCAACCCCCCCCCCAATATAATACTGTCCTTGGCAGTGATTTTATTCTGTTTTCATAGCTCAGAGTGGTTTATTGGCAAGAGCCATGAACTTCAGTTGACAGCAGTCTCCTCATCCTGGGTGATCAGCCAGTATCTATATTGTTTCTTGTCAATGAATTTTCTCCTTAAGATTTTAATAAGCACCCTGAGAAGATGGACAAGGAAAAGAGGAAGGTTCTCATCTCAGCCATCATAATTGCCTAATTAATTAGGATTTTTCCTAACCTCAGAAGTCAGAAAGATTCTTCAGGAGATAAGAGCAGGGTAAATAATTAGGAAGACTCACAAATATCAACATACCTGAGCTGCAAGAACCAGGTCAAGTGGAGAGAACTTTGCCAGCTTAGATAGATTTCAAATTTTAAAAAGAGTTCCATAGGAAAAAGAACCCTTTTCTCCAAAATGGAAATAAATAGAATAACAATTCCTCTTCATAAGAAAAGATTGGATTCAATTCATATAAACACTTTTATGACCAGACAGCTGATGTTGAAGTTCAAGTAGCAAAGTGGAGGCAAGGTTTGGGGCAGATCTGAACACTGACCAAAGTAGACTCCCTTCCCCTCCTTCTCTGTTTGTCCAAAATTTTCTTGTAATTCATTTTAAATTCTACTTATATGTAATCATGAAGCTATACAATCACAAAGCTATGCAATGCCATACAAATTAATGCTATACATCTATACGCCGGATCAACAGCCCCCGGCCGGAAAGGCCGTAGGGCTGGGGAGGCATATTTGCCGCCCAGAAGAAGGAGACGGGCAGTCGTGTCAGGCCATAATTGGCCTGTTTGTATCCAAGGGGGAGGAGGGGCCAAGGAGATTTAAGCCGGCCCCCCTCCCTGGCTCGGCAGCAGTTCGCCGAGTCATCGACCCACCCTCCCACCCTGTTTTTAGTGCAGGCTTGGCTGGTCGCCCATTTGGGGGACGGGTAGGAATTTTCCCTTCCTTCTCCTTCCAAAGGTTCTGAATGACCTGATTGGCCATTCTCTACCAGATTGTGTCCTGCCTCTAACACATATTTGTTGTGGGGTTTTTTCCAACTCTAACATTCTATGATTCTATGGTTCTATGAAGATCCAATGGTAGTAGTAAGAACCTGATTAGGTTAGAAAAGTGGGCAGATGAGCCAAAAAAGGTACAAAAATTGAGCAGTGTCCAACAGGAAGTCAGAGAGAGAGGATACAAGCCTCTCTCCCTCATTTCCTGTCTTTCAGGTACCCATCTGAAGGAAGAACCTTTGGATGTAAGGACTTTTCCTTCCAAGTCATCTTTGGCCCCCTTTGAATATGCTTCATTATCCTTTCCTGGAGGATTAGTGATATTGTTACCTGAGGGTTTTTTCCACCTTTTGTGTGCTGGTATGTTCCTTTATGCTGCTTCAAGCAAAGCTACTGCTTCATTCTAGGTAGGGGTAATTTAAGTTGAGCTAAGCTATATGCTCTCAGATTTTTTTCTATGTTGATATGTGTTCTGGAAATTCTTAATTTATTAAAAGAAAGAAAATCCTTGTTAGAACTTATAAACTCCCATGAAACTGTATAACATGGTGTTCAAGTTCTTTCCTTTCCTGAAAGTATTATTCCCAGAGTAAAATTCAAAAGATCCCTCTTACAACACAAGTTTAGCCTGGAGATAACACAGGTTAACAACAGGTTTGGTACAAGTAAGGAAACTGTGTACAGTTCTGGTCACCACACCTCAAAAAGGATATTATAGCATTGGGAAAGTACAGAAAAGGGCAACTAGAATGATATAAGGGTTGGAACACTTTCCCTATGAAGAAAGGTTAAAATGCTTGGAGAAACGATGGCTGAGGGGTAACATGATTAAGGTTTATAAGATTATGCATGGGATAGAGCAGGTAGAGAAAGAAGTACTTTTCTCCCTTTCTCACAATACAAGAACTCGTGGGCACTCAATGAAATTGCTGAGCAGTCGGGTTAGAACAGGCAAAAGGAAGTACTTCTTCACCCAAAGAGTGATTAACACATGGAATTCACTGCCGCAGGAGGTGGTGGCGGCTACAAGCATGGATGGCTTCAAGAAGGAATTAGATAAGCATATGGAGCAGAAATCCATCAGTGGCTATTAGCCACAAGGTATAGATAGGAACTCTCAGGCTGGGGCAAGTGATGCACTGTATTCTTGGTGCTTGGGGGGGGGGCAACACTGGGAGGGCTTCTAGTGTCCTGGCCCCAGTGCTGGACCTCCTGATGGCACCTGGTATTTTTGGCCACTGTGTGACAGAGTGTTGGACTAGATGGGCCACTGGCCTGATCCAACATTGGCTTCTCTTATGTTCTTATGAAAAACAAAGGTGTGGCCTGTAGCCATATTAAGTTTGGAAAATGTGCGGTTTTCCCAAACACTGAGAAAACCATAGTGTTGCCAGGTCTGGATTGGAAAATACCTGAAGAATTTGGGGGTAGATCCAGGAGAGGGTGGGGTTTGGGGAGGGGAGGGGCTTCAGCATGGTACAATGCCATAGAGTCCACCCTTCAAAGCAGCCATTTTCTCCAGGGGAGCTGATCTCTGTCAGCTGGAGATCAGTTGTAAAAGCGGGTGATCTCCAGGCCCCACCTGGAGGCTGGCAACCATGCAAAACCGGGGGCAGCCTCCTAGAGAATTGCACAAGGGGGGAGTAAATTATTTGGAAAATTCAGATTGTAATTAGTTTAGCCCATTTTTTCTGATGTCTTCATTTGGGGGTATGGAACAAAATAATAATATTGAACCATGATCTGAGAGATATTATGCAGCAATTTAACACATATGCTATCCCTGCAGTGAATAAAGTTTACAGGTATGCAAACTTCATTACCAGTAGTCAGGGCACAAGTGATACTGGTCCCTATAAAAGTTCCAAGCCTGGTCTTCTCAATGGTATGATCACTAAAGTACCTGAACTTGGAATGCCTTTGCCCCAGCTTCTAAAACACAAGGTCTGCATCTGACAGTTCACTGGATATGAAACTCTACTTCCAGAACTAAATAATTTCATATAATATTTCTAGATTTTTTTGGCAGATGTTGTGATGATAGGGACATACCTCCATGTAATAATGACTGGATGAAATAGCAGAAAGGATGGTAGCCACTAACTGTGTTTATGTAAGAGAATTTAACATAAAGCAAGTGTCAGTAGCCTAAAAGCTTGCCTGTTGAGATTGTGGTGCTCATAGAATATCTTAACACTTATTCTCTGAACCAACCTTTCCCCATGAAATACGACCTTGCAAGCTATTTAGAATCCTCCCATATTAAGTTTTTGAAGTTTAGCAGTGGTTTAACAAATGCAGATCTTTCATCTATGCTATTAAAATGCAGCAAATGTTTCTCAGACTTTCTCTGTTTTGGGATTTTCATACCTCTGTTGAACCTAAAGCACTTTTATCTCTTTCTATGAGTTAATTTTTATTTTTAGTTTTCAACAATTTTTTGTTGCCTTCACAAAAAGAAAGCATATTCTTCACAATTTGCAATTATTTTTATTTGGGTGGGAAACTTTTGGAAATATTGCTTAGATAGCAAGATAATAATCTTTATATAAAAACAAAGTCACACTAGAAAATTCAGAACTTCCTTGAACTTCGTGTAGTAGAATTTTTCCCAGTGGGGAGAAAAACCCAATGGACTTTCATCCAAAGGAAAATAACATGATGGAATATTGTCTGGGCAAAGATAGCCCAGAGAAGTAAAGAAACTGCTGTGCTTTTGATCATAAAATAAAAAGGTTTAAGGGGTGGAGGGAAGAAATCACTGAGAAGAGAAGAGCCTGAGAGTGTTTTTAAGAAAGACCCATAGGCCCCAATGGATGAAGGAGACACCAAAAGCCACATTCAGAGCTGAAGCATATTTCATATAAACATGACAATAGCATGTGGACATGACAATAACATTAAATCTTCAGGAGAACATCAATGTATTCTAGCTGGATGAGATGTATGCCTTATGTCTATCAAAAATGTTTAATCTTTGCAATGCTAATATAAAGAGAATAGCCCCATGTTGGAATCCTGGCATATCACAGTTCCTGAAGGAGTTTGTGTGGGAATTTGTTATTTAATAGTGATGGTTCTATATGTGCAGATGGAGAAAAATCAAGCCAGTTGCTTAGGTTTCATGCTTTCCTAAATCCTTCTCCAGACAAAACTGTTTCTGAAGAGCCATCCCACACCTAGAGCCAGCATTTCCCCTAAAAACGGAATGCAGTTTGCTATGCTTTCACATTTCACGAAGTCCACAACAAACTTCATCTCTTTGTTTCACAACAGCTTGTGCATAAAGAGTGCATGGGAAATTGTGCCCCTAATTAATAAAGGGTTAGCTAGATTGGGAGAGAGGGAAGGTGGCGAGGTATAGCTCAGAAGTTAAGCAAGGTTGGTACTTGGATGAGAGACCACCAAGGAAGACTCTGCAGATGAAGGCAACCGCAACCCACCTGTTTCTCACTTGCCGTGAGAGCCCCTTTCTGGGGTTGTCATAAGTCGGTTGCAACTTGATGGCACTCATGTACATGGCTAGACTGGAAGCAATTTTTTTGCTCTCAGTGTAATACTTTGTCTACTGAAGACGCACTTGGAAAAAAGTATTCAAACAGCATTGCTTTTGATCAGATTAATTGTAATACAAGTACCTGATAATACAGGAAATTTGGAAACAAATACACAGAATCACCTTTAGCTGCTCTTTACCAGTTTCAAAGAGCATGAACAGAACCTGGGATAAGCACTGAGCCACCTCAGAATTTTGCCCACAGTATCTGAAGTTGATGAAAGACTTGAACCCTTGTGGATGAGAGGTTTTGGTTGTTGTGTCAGGGTTGGCTCTACTGAGTGAGCTACAGGAACATGTGAATGCTGTGCACAGAACAGCCCTGTTCATTTCCATGTGTGTGCATCTGGTAAAAGTCTTGGTTGCAGCAGGGAACTCAGTTCCCTCTAAGGCAGTGGTGGGCAAACTCATTAGTCAAAAGAGCCAAATATCAACAGTACAACGATTGAAATTTATTTTGAGAGCCAAATTTTTTAAACTTTAACTATATAGGTAGGTACATTGTTATTAACTTAATTAGGGTACTCCTAAACTGGCCTTTGCTAAAAATGTCCTCAATCTGATTGAGGTACGTTCGCTGAGGTCGACCCCTTCCAACTCTCCCATCCACACTCGTCTTGTATACTTGTTTGTCTCCTTTCGTTCATCCTCTCTATATGTCCAAAGTATCCATAAAATTAAATCATGACAAAATAAAACATGACAAACACTAATGTGAACAATGGCCTTGCATCTCCTTGGAAAGTTTGGGTAAGTCAGGTTCGTATGTTGTTTTTAATTTTAGGCACACACTAGAGAGCATCAATATGTATGGGCCCGCTGGACCAGATTCAAGGTTCTTAGCTAGCAGCTAGCATTCTGTTCCCAACTGCAGCCTTCCAGAGGCCCCTGGAAGCTCAAAGAGCTGTTTGCCCTCCCCCTAACCCTAACCCCATTCTCTCAACAGCATTTCATATTAAGAGGTTCAGTGTCCCTGAACGCAAGCTTGATTAAGTTTACAATATATTTCATCTCTACGGGTTCCCCCCTCCAAACCTTCCCACCCACATCTTGTGGCAGTGGCTTTCACAAATTAATTGGGCAGGGGGGGGGCAGTTTTCGGAGGCCCGCAACAGTCATCCTTCCTACCCAGCTCAGCTGTTTCAAGCACGCAACACCGAAAGCAGAGTCGACAAAAAGTGGCTACTCAAAGTTCCCTCTAAGCTGAGTTAGTGTGGGCTAGCTCACAGTTTTTTAGCCTCCGGCTCACACATTTTTGTCTTAGCTCAGGAAGGATGGCTCCAGAGCAAACTCATTTATGCAGTAGTAGCCAAATCGCTCACTCACAGCTTTCATGCCAGGAGCTCACGAAGTAGAATCTTTGCTCACAGGGCTCCACAGCTTGGAGGGAGCACTGCAACACCACAATGGGCAAGTAGTCTTGCAGAGTCGCACAGGACACCTCCAAGTAAATATGGGTGGGTTGTTTTCTTTGGATGCGCATTGCAATAAAGCCCCTACAACTGTATACAGAAATACTGAGCTTCCCTACCATTTGCCACAACTAGCCCACCACACAACCAGGATCAAGACTCCTAAGTGGACCAACAGACAGGCATACACTCGTTTGAGAAACTGAGTATTACATTACAACACCTCTGGAACATTACAGATCAGTAGAGGCAGCACTGCACAGTGGTCAGAGTTGCAGATTGATGTGGGGAGACCCAGGTTTGTATTCTCACTCTGCTGGCTGAGTGACCCCGGGCCAAATCTCCCCTTCTCTACCTAACCTACCCCACAGGGTTGTTGTGAGGATGAAATGGAGACTCATGGGCAGGGTCCCCAGCTTCCCTGGCAGGAACACTATGTTAAGAAATCTCTCACAATTATGCAGCCATAGCAGGCAGGAGGGAAGGAGGCGAATACCTCCAGCGCCAGAGACTTGTAGAAGAAGAGTCAAACTTTGGGGACTCACCCGTGCACCAGAGGGCCAAGGCAGCAAGAGGCAAGAAGCCTGGGCGAGCTGGGCTCCTCCATGCCTGGCAGAAGATGAGGTGCAGAGGCGAGAGGTGGGCAAGCAGAAGAGGCACTCAGCCAGCCGCACAAGCTGCGTGCAAAGAAACTCCCACCGCCCCAAGCTTCAGGGCTGCCTCGTTAAAGGACTGCAGAGGCCAGACTCGCAAATGAGAAAAAGCAAGTTCAGGGTTCGTGGGTCACATTTTGGGCTGTGGAAGGGGAACCAGCTCCATTCCTGGAGTTCTCTCGAGTTCCTGCGCTTTTGGTTTTGCTTTTTGCCAATCCGCCTCCCAAAACTGCTCCAGGTGCTCCAGCCTGAGGGCTGCTGGGGCTTCCCGCAGTTCCGCCCCATTATATCCTATGGGCCATTGAAGTCAATGGCGAAAACATAGGGTATATTTTGGGGGCTGGAGGGGAGGGAGTTTGAGGGAGAGGCTCCAGAATCGCAGGGTAGCTGCTGGAGCCTCTCCTCAAGATATCTGCCATGTTTCAGGAACATTGAACCAGGGGGTCCAATTCTACAGGCCCCCAAACAGGTTGCCCCATCCCCTCCATTGTTTTCTATGGTAGGAAAAAAGTTACTTTTTTCCCACCATAGAGAACAATGGAGGGAAGAGGCTGTCAGTGCCTATGGCGGAAGAGCCACACTCAAGGGGCCAAAGAGCCACAATGTGGCTCTCGAGCTGCAGTTTGCCTACCACCGCTCTAGGGCTTTTCCTAATGATACCACAGTGTTCCTTTCACCATTAGATGCTGTTTTACCTTTCCCCTCCTTGTTGCATTCCCCATATGGGCAGTAGAGGCCTAACATCAGGGGAGCATAGTCACATCAACATGTGCCAGTTGGCTCTCTCTTCCAGCCTGTCATAGGGGTATCAGTGGCATGCTGCTCCACAGTTGGTAACTAGCAACAGGTCTGCTATGGTCTCCAGTCCATTGGCTATACACTGCATGGCTGGGTAGAGGGGTATTTCTGTCACTTATTTCCCCTGTGCAGAGCAGGCATAGAATACCAGCTAGTAGCACCAGCTGCAGTACCACAGTGGCAATGTGCTAACATTGGTGTTTTAAAATTGGGCTGCCTGAAATTAAAGAAAGCAGTCTAAAGCTCCATGAAGTGGAACATGTCCTGGGGGAAAATCATCCATCATGCCAGTTCCTCCTTGCTGTTCTTTCCTGCCAGAAGGTGAGGAAAGCTTATTCCAGGCATTTCCTACATATAGCACCAGATCTGTGGAATGGGCTGCCACTGGCAGCTTGGTGCGCACCATCCCTTTCTTATAGGCTGTGGAAAGTTGTCCTGCTCAAAAGACTTTCAGTTCAAATTATCAGGTGACTGGGCTGTTTGAATTCTTTTATATTGCCAGCTTTTATATTAGCAAGGCTTTAAATTAGCTCTATTCCTTTATTGTTGCAAAGTGTCCTGGATTTGCATTTTGCAAAGAAAAAGGGTATAGAATGTATATGAATAAAGTAAAGTAAATAAAAATTCTGTCAGGATCCTTTTTAGTTGTGCTAGCTGCGTCGAGTTCTACTCCCTTCAGCGGCATGGAAAGCTCTTCATCCACCAGGAGGTTTCTTGCATTACAAGAATATGTTCTAGTTAGCTGAGCCAAGTACCAGG
Source organism: Gekko japonicus (assembly GCF_001447785.1). Lineage (NCBI taxonomy): Eukaryota > Metazoa > Chordata > Lepidosauria > Squamata > Gekkonidae > Gekko > Gekko japonicus. The sequence goes on from NW_015167075.1 coordinate 775,322, forward strand.
ATGCAAACCATTGTCTTTTTTTCTGTCTAATGTGGAATGGAATGTATCTCTATCCAATGTCTTATTTTAGCAAACTAAATAATGAGGAGGAGTTTCTGCCTCATTGCCTTTCTGGGAATGGAGATACTATCTGAATTTATTAAATTATTTCTAAAATGGAAATACATGGAAGTTCAGAATGCATAGGATAGTTCTCAGATGCAGAATGAAAGATACAAATGCATTACTGGATATTATTGGTTGACTAGTAATAAGGCCCATTGTAGAAATAAATACAACGAGCTCTAGAAAGAGGCTCTGGGAGAGTGCCCCAGCCTTGGACACCCAATGTCAATTTGCTGTGGCGACCTCAGCAGGGTATAATGACACAGAGTCCACCATTTTCTCCAGGGGAACTGATCTCTGCCATCTGGAGAGCAGTTGTATTTCTGAATGATCTCCTGGAGATTGGCAACAGTGGTTCCCCAGAAGGGAATGACTGGTTGGGAGGGTGAGGTCTATGGCATTGTACCTGTCTGAGGTCCCACCTGCCTCAAACCTCACCCTCTCCAGGCTCCATCCCTCAAATCTCCAGGAATTTCCCACCTGAAGTTGGCAACCCTATCTCATTCCCAGCCAATCATCAACCTACCTTTATTTCCCTCTCAGTCTTCAGATTTCCATATCCCCCATCACCTGCAGACTCTACTGTGCTCTGAAGCCCTGACTGCTACGTCACATTGGCTGTCATAGGGGGGCATCTCAGCAGAGTATAAGGACACAGAGTCCACCATTTTCTCCAGAGGAACTGATCTCTGCCATCCGGAGAGCAATTGTAATTCTGAGTGATCTCCAGCCCTCACCTGGAGATTGGCAACAATAATCTCTGTCATCTGGTATCACCTGGTATCACAACTGAACTTCAGACAACAGATCTCCCCCCCCCCGGAGAAAATAACTACTTCTGAGGGTGGCTTCTATGGCATTCTATTCAGCTGAGGCTTCTCCCCTCCCCAAACTCTGACTTCCTTGGCATTTCCCCTCCCCTCCCATCCTGGAAAGTGTTGCCTCAACAAACCTGGCTTGGAGGTTAAAGATGGTGGGTTTTGTCCCCTGAGGGAATCAACTGTCAACTGGTGAGAAGAGCAAAGACAGTACCTGTGTTCACCGGAGCAAAACAACTCTGAGGAAAGTTTTGGCAGGCATCGTTTCTGTGGGTGGGACTCAGGCAACGCAGCCAGTGGATAGGGACAGCTTCTGAGTGACACATCATGGAGTCAACTGATTTAGGAGTGTGTGGAATGTTCAGAAAGTGCCACCCCACTTCACGATTATATATAAGGAGAGATTTTGAAAATAGAAATTGTAGTCAGTTTCATGAAAGCTTAACAAAGCCTGTTTTCCAATACTTTTGTTGACTAGGATGTTATGCTATGCTTTCTATATATACACTTGGAACTACTACACTGCCAAATCTAAGTTGTACTAGTCCTTTATAGACAATAGATGTGATATTGTGATTTCTGGTTAGATGATCCCCCAATCTTGACATGTACATTACCCCTCCATTTTTATTTATTTATTTAGATATTTATACTCCACTTTTCTTCACAATGGGGACCCAATGTGGCTTATAATATTTCCCCTTCTTTCATATTATCCTACAACAATCCTATGAGGTATTTTAGACTGAGTAAGAGTCTGGCCCAAAGTCACCCAGAGAGCTTCGATGGCATAGCAGGCATTTGAAATGAGGTCTCTCAGATGCTAGTATGACATATTACCCTCTTGACACAATCAAGAGGCAGTAGAAAAGAGTAAGAGTCTAATAGTATCTTAAAGACTAACAAAATTTGTGGTAGGGTATAAGCTTTTGTGAGTCATTGCTCACTTCTACCACAAATTTTATTAGTCTTTAAGATGCTACTGGACTCTCATTCTTTTCTACTGCTACAGACAGACTAACAGATCTACAATCAAGAGTGAAATGCAGGAGAAAAGAGGTGAGTTTTAAATGTTTAAAAAAGAAGACAAATGGGAGATCTGATCAGTGCCTTAATAGAGAAAGTTCTATGCTTAAGGAGCTACAAGACAGCCATAGAGCAAGGGGAGAGATTTAGTAAGAAGATTAGTGCTTGATGGATGAAGGCTACATGGACGAGAATAGAGAGAAAGCAATGAAAATAAGATAAAATGGGGCAAATTTTCTAACTTAAAGACATTTAAAATTAATATGAGACAATAGGGGAAGCTGGTGAAAAGAAAAATACAGAGATGAGACATGATTAAAGTATGAAAAAAGAAAAATTTAAAAAGATAACGTGAAAACAAATGGGTTTAAACAGAGACAGGAAATCCAGTAAGCCAAATATAGCAATGTAAAAACATAGAAACCTTCACTTGAGCAATAATGTGCACCAAGAAACAGTAATCACTGGTAATACTAAAACTCTTAACTTGCAGAAAAGACTGGCTTTTTGTGATGTACACCCAGTTCCTAGGTGGAAGGATCAAGACCATCAGATACACATGGAGGTACAATTAGCATATAGATATTTTAGGGCTAGGACTTTAAATTATACAACTATACACACAAGGAACACAATGTTAATGATTTTTAAAAGGTCTAGGAGCATTGATAAAACTATATACTAATGCACTTGCTTTCTGTAATGGACAAAAAAGTAGCAATCCCTTAGCCCAGTTGAGATGCACCATTTGAAATTGGGGCTACCAACCGCTTCCAAGGTGCTTTTTTTTTGGGGGGGGGGATTAGTCACTGTCAAAGTCAGGGTTTTAGTCTGTTCTGGCAGTGTATGCCTGAAACTAGAAATGGGGTGGTGGTAATAATGGTGCAGCCTGATCTTTCTCCTGCCCTCTTTCTCTAGGATTGGCCCCTATTTGCAGAGCTAGGACCCTGTAATATTTCTTCCTTGGATTGAATACCTGTGGGCCCTAAACTGAAATTTTATACATGCATGGTTATTACCTGATCTCATGAAATCTGAAAATTCTGTGTAATTGCAGCCTTGCCTTCATTCCCTTTAAAACATTGGCTTGGATCCTGTTGAAAATTTCCTCTGACAGAAGGATTTTTCACAGTGAAGCATGACTTCTTTGCCTCTCAATCATGTTGCAGCCCCAAATGCCCCCTAATCTGGGGGATGGTATGAACACTATGAGAAACAGGGTGAGTGTGTGTTAAAGGTCTGCTGTGGGAGGAGGGAAATGGAAAAAAATAACCACCCTGTCTGTCAGCAGAAATGATCAGCAGTATCCAACCCATCATAATTCTTCCTGAAGTAGTTAGCCACAGCAACCCACAAAACTAAGGTGGATTTTGAACAATGTCCTAGTACTCTAATCACTGTCTCTTCAACCACTGCATCACACTGTCTCTTCAAATCTGAAAACTCAAACCAATGAAGAAGGCCTCATAGATCTTGCATTTTGGCACTTTCATGAACTGGGATTTTCTCATCAAAAACAGAAAAGTTTACATCCATGTTTACATACATGTTAATTGCATTTATCTTATGAAGGCTCACTTCTGATCATGATACTGTCTGCATATAGCAAGATGAAAACTTCCAGGCCAGCTAATATAGGTGCATGATGGGCATTTTTTTAATTTAATGTACCATATCATTTATATAGAAATTAAAAAGTGCAGAGGACAGTAGACAGCCTTGTTTTGCTCCTTTTGAAAGATGGTTTGAGCTAGTAAGCTGGCCCTCCAGGCCACAGCGAATTTATACAGTAGGATCCCCACATAATTTGAAAAAGAGCCAAATTAGCCTTTTGTTTATTGTAGATTTGTTCAACTTGGTCCACAAGCAGGATTTAGGAACAGAATTGAAGGCAGCTTTAAGGTCCATGAAAGCAACATAAAGTCAGTTTCCTGATTTAGAGGAGTATTTCTTGGCCAAATTATAATAGCACACACTGGTAATGAGATGGGAAAACTAGGTCTTAATTTAGTCCAGGAGGATGCATTGTCTTGTGCTTCATTATCAATTGCAATTCAGCAGTCTCTCGTTCTAATCTCCCTTTGAAATTCCTTTGTAAGAGCACTCCTACTCTTAGGTCAGCAACTGAATTTTCTAATTTCAAACTTATGTCCATCCTCCTGGACTGAATTGAGACCTAGGATTCCTGTCTCGTTACCAATGCTGATACCTCCACACCTATTTCCCCTCTGCATATCACACCTAATCCAATGGTGCCTGCTATTGCCATTCAGCATCTGAAATCATCTTTATAAAGTTTACATCTCTGGTACATTGTGTTACATGACCTGGACCAACAAAGTGGCATTTATGTCAGATCCAGCCTTCATAACAAATGAGTTTGACATCTCTGGTCTAGGATGTTGTCTAAATGATCAGGCATGCCCAATGTATCCTTCTGTGAAAAGAATTCCATAAGAGTAGAATTTCAGACACTCGAATTCCTAATACTAATTGCTGCAGAAGTTGAATCAGATGTCCATTTGATTGGTCTTTGGGTTCTCCCTCTCTGTGGGAGACCAGATGATAACTCAGTTGTTCTCACACAATCTGAGCAAATAAAAATGATCAACTTCAATGGAAGATGGTCACCTTATTGAAAATTGTCCACCTTAAATTTGCATACCTGTGGAAGGAGGCCTACTGAGACCAGCATATAATCAATTATGCTGACTTCCCTGTGTGTCAGGCATGTAAAATCCCTTTTCAGATCTAGATCCCCAAAGCCATTTACAATCACCAAACCATGATTAAGCGTGCAATCAAATAGCTTTTCCCCAGCAAAATTTACTTTAGTATCTTTCAATCTTCTTCTAAACAAATATGCATAAGATAACTCATCCATCAGCTTCACTAACCCTGTTGCCAAAAGAGCTTCATCATATGTCCAATGCAGGCACTGAAATCACCTGCAAGTAGTACTGAGGCTCTAGGATATTGTCCAGCAATCATCTCAAGAAGAAACTCTAGTTCTTTCTATAGTTCTACAAGATCCTCCCACATCATTTATGAGGGGAAGTAAATTGTAATAATAATAAGTGGGAAGGGCCCAGGCAGGCCTGATCTCATCAGATCTCAGAAGCTAAGCAGAGTTGATTCTGGCAAGTACTTGGATGGGAGACCTCCTTGAAATACCAGAGGCAGGAGGCCGGGACAGGTTTTATTCAGCCACTTCTCTGAATATCCTCCAGACCCCCAGTAGGGGTCAATCACCAGAGGTCACCACAACTTCCAGGTACACAAACACATGCACCCACATGCACATATTAAAAACATGTGGGAAGGCCATACATGCTTGCACGCTTTTTTTTTTAACTACCCCATGGAGGGATAGAATTTTATTTTAAAAAATTTAAAAAACAGACAAACATTAAGGACAAACAAACATAGAATGGGGGTAATTCTTCTCAGATGCCAACATTAAAATAATACATGTTAAGATGATATGAGTAATTAAAGCTAGATTCTAATAAACTGGACTACCTCAACACATTTGTTTCTTCATGTATTTGAAGCTATCTACCTGTTGGTAGATAGCTTCAAATTTTAATGACAACATACAACATACTACCTCAAAGATACCAAAACGAAACAGAGTATAAATACCAAACAGTAAAAACTTTGCTTTAAAAAAATGATAGGAGCTATATTGTTATATACAGTGCAGAGTTTGTGCTTGCACGCTTTAATGTTCTGCCATCGGAGGTGCTTTTCGGGAGGTACCGCCAGATACCATATGTAGACAGCCTTTGTCCTTGTTATCTAAAAGATATAGAATCCACTACACACACCATACTTCATTGCCCCCTTTATAGGGATATTCGATCTCATTTTATTACTCCACTTCTAGAGAGTAAGAGCTGGCATTCTGATGACTCAATTGTTCACTTTCTTCTGTTTAATTCTAATTGCGAAATAATGGAGGCTGTTGCAAATTTTTATATTATGCAATCAGGACGAGGCTTGAATAGCCAAGTGTAAGTGACTGATGCTGTATTTTGCTGTATTTCCAATGATGTCTTGTGCTTTCAATGCCAATAAAGGTTTTGTGTATGCGTATGTGGGAAGGCTGGAAACTGAAACAGCAGTGTGATTATGTACTGCCGGGCGGCAATCCAAGAAACCGCAGAAAAAGTTAATATTGAAGGCACTAAACATGCTAAGTCTAATTTTGGGCACCCTTTTCCTGAGCTAGAATGAGCACTAAAAGCAAACAAAGTATTACCAGGGAGTTCTCTAGTACAGGTTTCCTGCACCAAAATAATATGAACATCAGGTAAATATAACTCCAGGGCCCAGGGTCCTTCATTCTGCTGTTCCAGCCTGTGATATTCCAGTATAGGATTTTAATATGCAAGCTGGAAGATAGTTTGGTAAGACTTTGGCTTCTACAGTATTTATATATAGAGATGAGTTTATGAAAAGTTGGACATGATTATAGGCCTTCTATCGAGAAGTGGAGGAAGTTGTTCATTGACAATAAAAACTTTATCCATCTATCAACAGCCTTTGAGATCTGATGGGTGCAAAGATGGTAGGAAACATGAAAGAAAATTTGTAACTACTCATAATAGATGGTCATCGGAAGCTGTTTCTTTAATTTACGAGCCCAATTGTGTTGTAATAAATGTTTTCCCCTGTTGTGGAATTGGTCCACCAAATGTTGGGCCAGTAACCATTTGACCTTTCTTCTTAAAGCTGATCCACCTACTATTGGTTTTGTTACGGTGGAAAGAATTGCAGGCCTCTTACGTTATGAACATTTTTTAAAAAATGTTCCAATCAAATTCCAACTTACATGTTTGTGTCTGCTTCTGATTATGTTGAGTTTGGGATCAGAATCAAAAGGTATTTTAAGAATTCCCTAATACAACAATTAGCTTGTCGTAACTCCTGTCTAGAAAATTTAACTCCTGATAATTCTATAACCAATCAGAGCAGAGTGGAAGCTGTTGGTCCTTCAAATTCTTTGATGTTTTACTGTTTTTATGTTTTTATGATGCCAGTGGGTCTATAAGCTGCCCTGAGCCTGCTTTGGCGGAGAGGGCAGGGTATAAATTAATTAAATAAATAATGTTACTTGACCATGTACATCCTCCACAATTACCTTCACCTATGAAGGCAATAAAATTGCAGACCCCAATATGTTCTGAACACTTGCCCCCTCCCAGCCCTGAACCTATGGTATATCTGACTAATCCGAAATCTGTTGGGATGGAGGAGGAGGTTGAAGCCAATCTCCTTTCCTCCTTTGGCACTCTCCCATTTTTAGAACAAGTTGCACTGATAAACCATCTTCAGGCTTTAGTGATCTCTCTTGGAAAGATCAGAAAGGACTCTCCATCTAAAATTGATCCCTTCAGGGAATTTCCTTTAGACTGTATCTCTGCCTCTTTCAATGCAATTAAGGAGCTTCCTGTGTCTGGTGACTCTCTGCTTGCTAAACATAAAAGTCTTCCCCTAGAACCAACAGCTTTAATAAATGGAGGGAATGTTAATTTTAACTCACACATGTTAGTCAAACTTGAGTATAATGGAAAACGAGAAAGTTGCTAATCTGATGCCATTTTTAAATAGCTGCAGCTTTATTTATTACATAGTGTGCTGTTTTCCCCATAATAGCTACCAAAAAAGGCAACATCTGCATTAGGAAGTTCTACATCCCAGTGTATCTTAGGCACACCAACTTAGAGCCTCCCAAGGCAATTACTTGTCTATATGTCATAAATAATATCCTCAAGTAGTTTGACATTTCATCTATTGAAATGACTATAGTGTGCCTGTCTCTAAGCAAGATAAAAGCCTTTCATCTTACTAATGCAACAGTAGTATGTCATTTTGGCAAATCTGATATGTCCCATTGTGAAAAGAGCTAAGTTTGCTCCAGCATAGTTTATGATTCCAAGAAAGGCACTATGTTTAAAAGAATGAAAGTGAATAACACAGACGGGGCTACAGAAACCAAACTTGGGGCTGTCTTTCCTTTACAAGAAAACCATTCAGATTTTTTTTCACAACAGTCCATATTTGGGGGGGGATCTATTTTGGTTACAATCTAGTTTCTTACAGATAAACAATCTCGTTTCTTACAGCTACCAAAAAAGGCAACATCTGCATTAGGAAGTTCTACATCAAGACTGTTTTAAAAAGGTTATGGGCAAAATCCTTTTAACTGCATAAGGGTAATTTAGCTTTAATTACAGAAAACAGAGAGTTGAGCAAACCAGTCAATTTTCAGTAGTTTTGCAGCGTATCAACCATTGAGTATTCCACTTAATCCCTCCCTTGGTTCTTTTTGCCAAAAATACAAATTCAAAGGATTTTTCTCCTGCTAGAATTACATTTTTAATGCTTTCTTCTTTTGACATCTAGTTTTAGCGGACTGCTTCTTTGTTGTCTATTGTGTGATGTTGTCTCTCTTCCTTGAAGGGTGAAGGAGCTATAGATTTCCTGGTTGTTTAGGCTTCCCCTAGAAAAAGGAATGTTCATCTGTCCTTTGGAAATCTATGAGGCTTAAACTCTGGTTTCCAGTGGGTGTCATTTTTTAACTACAGAGTCCTTTCCCTCCCCAGAAGCAACATTTTTATGCCATTCTTTCCCTGTTTCCTTTTATAGAAGACAAGCCTGTTAACAGCAACAGCTTTTGATGCTGATATGTTCACATTGGCACCATCTTGGGTAAATTTTATTTCTCAAGCTGGAATCAAAAGTTTTTAATTGATCAGCATGATATGTCTTCCACTGTTGGCTCTATTGTCTGTAATTAGTGGACAGTCATTCTTGTTTTTCACTTAGGATTTTTTAATGCACAAGCATATCAAATTAAGACAAAATGCAAGTGTTCTGTTCATTAAAATAGCTAGAAAAGGGAAAACAAACATAAAAAAGATGTACAAACTATTCAAAATCTTATGGTTCAGATTAAAACAATGGAGTAGAGAATGCCCCGTCTTTTTTCATGGAACTGGTTCCATTTGGTTTACATTAAGTAATGTAAGGGCTCATGAAATTTACCTCAGTATTAAAGAAACATATTGCTGAGTCATTCTCAGCTCTGTCACTCACTTAGAGAGGAAAAAAGGTAGCATTCTCTTCTTGATGACAGAATATATTGGGAGAGATTCAATATGGAGAAGTCCTTCCTTATGAATGCAAATTGGAAAAGATAATGTGGTATCCTTGTTCTACTTGTTATATACATGGCTCAGGATTAATGTGCTTTTCTGTTGCCCTCACTACCTAAAGGACAAATCTTGTCCTTCTGTTGCTAATTGCTTATTTTCCTTTGACTCATTGTTCAAGTAACCAGAGGCCATTGTTCTGGTCAGAATACATGGCCAAGACTTACCCCTTGCCAGATTTGTGGGCTCTGGGGTTGGGTGGGGGAGCGGCACAGCCATCCATGTGCCCAGCATCTGGTGGGCCACATGGGTTGGGCTGGGGGGGTCTAGTGACAGCGGCCAGCCCCAGCATGTGGGACACACATCTGGGGCTGGACTGTGGGTGGCCTGGAGGGCTTAGCCTGCTCACCCACCCCCCTAGATAAGGGGTCAATGTCTAGGCCTCGGCCCTGTCCTTCATGTCTTTTCCCCCTCCCACGCTCCCTGCACTTTGGTGGTCATGGGCTCATGGTTGTTATTTTTCTTCTTGTCACAGCTTTGGCCAGTTTGAACATCACAATGGATCCTTTGCTAGGGAAGGCAGTGCCTACATGCACACATCTCTTGTTTCTGGGGACTCCCTTAAGGGGTCTGTGGTGGAGTCAATTTATTGGCATGTCCAGCTTGGGAGCTGTCAGCAGGGCTCTCATTACTGGGTGGCAGGGGAACCATGCAGTGGCCAGTGCCCACATAGCTCCCGGGGGGGGGGGTTGCCACTTCTTGGATGCCCTCAGCAGGCAGGCTGGGGTGCGGTGTTCACTGGATGGCAGGTGGGGCACCCGATTCAAGATATGTCCCTATGCAATGTCAGTTCTCCTGCTATGTAACCAATAAAAGCTATGACCCATTTACCCAAATCACTGTGGTCTGGTTGTAATTGCCTCACCTGTACACACACACCCATGCCCCTGGGCCCACAATGGTTCGTTGAGAGGTAGGAAGTGATATAGTGAGTAGCATGTGAATTTGTAGTGGGCAACCTGGCTCAGAGCCCCACCTATCATGATTCTCTTTGGGTAATATCATAATTCTTTCACAATAACCTCCCTCACATGGTTGCCAGGAGGTGGAATTTGGATAACCCTATATCTGCCAACTGGGGTCTTTGAAGGAAAGATATATTTCTAGAAGAAGAAGAAGAGATTGGATTTATACCCCAGCCTTCACTACCCGAAGAAGTCTCAGAGCGGCTTACAATCCCCTTCCTTTCCCCTCCCCACAACAGCCACCCTGTATGGTAAGTGGGGCTGAAACAGCTCTCTCGAGAACTGCCCTGGAGAGAACAGCTCTGAAAGTACTTATGACTGGCCCAAAGTCACACCAGCAGCTGCATATGGAGGAGTGAGGAATCAAACCCAGTTCTCCCAGGTTAGAGTCTGTGCTCTTAACCAGTACACCAAACTGGCTCCCTTCTTCTAGGGATGGGCACAAACTGGCTCACAAACTAAAATTAATCACAAATTTTGGCTGTTCGTGGTAGGGCAACTGGCACGAACATGCCACAAACTTTCATGCTATTTGTGGTGGTTTGTGAATGGATACCTTTCCAGGTAGACTGTCTCAGCTCAATTAAATGATTTACAAAACTTCAAAGCAAAGAGGGGAGGGTTGGAATTCTCTAGCCTTGGAAACACCAATAGTAGCCCTTCAAAGCTTAACAGGCACTGCTGGCTGCCAATAACAGAGTTCCCATTCTGCTCAATGGGATTAGAATCATTTGTATCAGCTCAGCAACATACTCTCTCTTCTGTTGGCAGTTAGACAGAGGGGCAGGGAACTTGTTAAAAGTAGAGCACATCCATCATTTATTCCTGATTGTGAACATCTCTCCCCTGCTAAGCTTTGGGTGTCAGGTGGACTCATGGCTCTGAGCCACCGCAGCTCTCTGCTCATGCCAAAAAGAGAGACATAAATACTGGGTGCCTTGGCTGATGACACACATTTTATACCCACTTGACTGTGAACTTCTCTCCCATCCTGGTGTTTGGGTGTTAGGTGGACTCATGGCTCTGAGCCACTCCATCTCTCCGCTCATGACAACTCGTGGGACTTAGCTACTGGGTGCCTTGGCTGAGGACCCACATTTTATACCCTCCTGATTGTGAACTTTCCCCCCTGCTAGGGTTTGGGTGTTAGGTGGACTCAAGGCTTATGGCCATGCAAGAGAGAGCAGGCCAGATGACAGCCTTATACAACCAGTACTCCAGGGGATCAGCATTGGTGGGCTCAGAGGACTTGGTAAGATACTCCCTCACCATCACCTCTGCTGAATCCTCCCCCATTGCATTCCTGGCATCCCCAATGCTGCTGACCCTCCAGTTCACAACTGACAACCATTAGTGGGACTTTTCCCTGGTTAGGATCTTTGAAACAGAGGTACTGGGCTGTGGCTCCTCCTCCACAGACTCTTCCACCTGCTGTTCCCTCTGCCTCTTTGACCTGCTGTTGGCCTGTAGCTTCCACACTTCTTTGCAGAATGCACGTTTCCATTGCAAGAGCTCTGCATTCAGGAAAGCAATGCTGCCTTTTATCCGGGGATTATAGATATAGGCCAACTTGTACTCCCCTTTATTGCAGAGAGGATGCAACCTATAATCATACAGTTGAAAGGGACTTCCAGGGTCATCTAGTCCAACCCCCTACACAATGCAGGAAAGCTGGTGTTGATGCCCACTTGCAACCTCTCTGCCAAGGTCCTGACTGATGGGAGAATAGCTGTCCCCTCAGCCAGCACCTTGGCCAACACCCAGTCCAGCCCTCAAATCATGGAGATGTTGTGTCCTGGTGGTGTCCTGGAAGGGCTTGAGGACACACACCATTTAGGAGGGGGCCAGCCAGTCATTGGAGCAGGTGCTGAGCTCTTCTTCCCCATGCAGGATGGTCATGGAGTTATGACATCCTGAACCACACTTATCTGCTCCACCAAATGCACAATCAAGATATAGGTGGAGTTCCTCATACCTCTCCCACCTCTCGAGCAGCAGACAGGCAGACTTGATGCTAAGAGGGAAGTGGGCAGCCAAGAGCTAGCAAGGCACAAACAAGGACCAGATCTCAAAGGGAGCAACCTCTCAGGTGGCTTTGACAGTGATTCCCCACCCCCAGACCACCCTCACCACCAGCTGAAATGTGTGCACCAGGCAGAAGATGCCCTTGAGACGCACATACTTCACCTCTGCCAGCATATCGGTGCCACTGTCCATGTGACCATGTAGCCACAGATGATGTCGCCACCACCCACCCACTCCCACAGGTACTCTGTATCATGTGGTGGTGATGTTTTTGCTTTTGTTTTTGCTGTGTGGTCTACATCCATCCACTGCACATGGAGCAGAACCACTTTGTACCTGGTGGAGGAACTTTCTCCCCCTGGGGCCTGGGCTGTGCCCTGACAGTCCTGCTGGCTGCTCCAGAGGTCTGCTGTGAAGTGCACTCTTGAGAGCTGAGCCTTGACAATCACCACTGCAGCCAGCAAAGGACTATGTCCTCCACGAGGGAGAAGGGTTGGCCATCCACAGCAATCATCTTGCCAACAAGATGAGAGACTGCTTCCTTTGCCCTCCACATAGACTTTTTGACTGCTTGGAGGGTGGCACACCTTGATGTGCCACCCACAGAAGCCTTTCTTGGAGGGCCCTCCTGCTACCCCTCTGCTTCTCCCTGCTGAGGGGGGCCTCTTCTTTCTCCCCCTGGCCACCACTCTTTTCTCCAGTGGCAAAATAGTTGGGTCATGGAACACCCTTTCCTGGTGCTTGCAGAGAACGGAGGAGGACAAGTGTTGGAGGCTTGTGCCCCTCCAGACATGGGTGTGGCACACCTGGCACTCTGCCAGACAGGGTTCACTGGGGAGGGTGAGGAATTTTTTCCAAAATGTGGGCTCCCCCCCCAAAAAAAATCATTGCTGTCAGAAACACCCTCTCTAAAGAGTGTTAGCAACTGCTAGTGACTGTGGCCACATGATACAGAGTAACAACTGTTTTACTTCTCTGGAGAGCCCCAGGAACAGATCAGGTGAAGGAGGCTCCAAGGCCCCTGGTGATGCTCTGCTAGGGCTGGGCTCCCGTGGGCTGGCAGGATGGGTTTGGTGCCCAAGGATGGGGGTGGAAGGCTTCTTCTCCCAACAATGAGTACCTTTTGCACCCACTTGAAATCTCATGGCACACAGAAGTGTTCACACTCAGGAGGTGTGGGAGGGTATAAATGTGGGAGACTTTTTCTGGCCATCTATAACAGGGACCCCAGAAATGTAATCCACCCCCAACTTGGAGAGATTGTAGAGGAATGGGTGGCAGGGTGTGGTTCACTGTGCGTTTGGAGAGTGTCGCTTGCAGGGGGGTCCTTTCTATACACTTTTGAACCTGTCCTGACATTTCCCCCAAAAGCACTTTTCTGGCTTGAGTGTAGTCCTCTTGGGTTTGCAGTGCCACAGTGGCTCTGGTTCTGCTGGGTACATTACATAGCTTTTGCTGAGTTTGCAAAAATGCCTCCCACTTTTAGTTTCTATTGCAGAGATTCTCTGGGACTTTGATTCTGTTCCGTGGGGCTTCTATTTCCCTTGCTTTTTCTGCTGTCCCCCCCCTCCTTTGGAAACAATGGAGGAAGGGGCTCCTTCTTTGGGGCACCATAACTTGGATCCCGTAAATCCAATCCTCACCAACTTGGAGGGCAAGTAGAGGAGAGTCAGCTGGAGATCCCCCATGAGTTTGGTGTCTCTAGTCCACAGAGGAGCTGTTCTATACACTCCTGGACCTCCTGAACCCACACTGATCATTTCCCCAGGAAGCACTTTCTTGGGGGTACCTTATTTGGGGAGCTGTAACTTTGGCCCCATAAATCAAATCCTTGCCAATCTTGGAGGACAGGTAGAGGAGAGTTAGCCAGAGATTTCCTGTGAGTTTGGTGTCTCTAGCACACCAGGGGGCATTCTACTACATCATGAACCTCACAAACCAAACTGGTTCATTTAGCTCCGAGTCGTGACGGTTCGTGGTTCATAACCTGGGAACGCCACGAATTGTGAACTGAACTGAACTGCATTTTCCCAGTTCATGCCCATCGCTATATATTTCAAAAGTAGTAAACAAAGTAAATAAATACTGCAGTGTTGACCCCACAGTACCTGAGCATGACTGACTCTACACTTGCTATTATACATACAAACATATGAGAACAGGCCCAGGTCAAGCAGAATTAGAGCATATATCCCAGTTATGTCAATTTTTAATTTCTACTGTAAAGCTAGTAAGACTGTGTTCTTATGAGTGCACAGGAAGGAGAATGCTCGGGGAAACATTTTGCTAGCCGTACAACATCTCAGATGTGCCTTTGTCTCCTTTCTGTTTGTAGATAGTAAAAGCCTGGGTGTGGTCATAGCATGAGACTTTTGGAGTGAGCCAAAGAGCAAGAGCCAAAAGGCTTTTGGCCTTGGCTGTTAGCTCATGGCTTACAACCTGTGGCTGTTGCATAAACTGGCTGCCAAATTCAGGACCTGCTCGGGATATGTTTCGTGCTTTTAGGTTTGTTTGCTTGTATTTGCTTGACTGTTTATTAAATTCGATATTTTTGAAAGTTTAGAGTCCTTATCAGTAAGAAGAGTGGCATAGTAAGTTACCTAAAAAAATTAGGTTCTTTATAGAATTTGTATTATAGGTATAACTAACATAAATAATGACATGCAAATTTATTTCATAATGTGCACCTAAATAATTGAAATGGACAGTGCTGCACACCAACAATGTTGGATTAAGCCCAAATCCTTAATATGAGTCTTGGAAGTAAGCACAGTAGTGAGAAAGCAAAACATTTGAGAGGATCTGAAACAAAAGAGATTTATTTGGTGATTTAGAATCAATGAACCCCTGCAAGAAAATTTAAATATGAAACTTAAATATGCAAGTCTGTTGACTGCTAATCTTAACGTTTAGGCTTCTTTTAATAATGACAATAATGAATATGTATGATGGTGTGTGCTGACATGACAATTGATAAGATAATTTAACCAAATAGGTTTATATTGCTACATTGATGTTTAAAATAGTTGGATGTATTCATTGGCAGGCACTATGGAACTGGAAGGTTGTCAGAAAGACTTTGAGGAGAATAATGCTTGACATCAATTAAATGGGAGTTTGTTCAAAAAATGCAGGAGGGCATAAAGGAGGATAAAATGCTGAGAAACCAAGGCAAAGCATATAGTACAATGTGGAGAATGGGTGGGAGAAAAGGAGAAGACAGGAATGCTTCCTTAGAAGTAAGAAGACATGTAGTGCCACTGTGAATAAGTGTAGCTAGTACAATACAGAAAGACAGAAAGTGTTTCACTATCACAGTATATGAACAGAAGGTTGTAGTTTGAATCCTTTTGAACAATTATGGAGTATATTTTGACAGGAGGAATGGCAAACAGGTACCAGCAGTCAATATGAAAAATTACCTCATTATTTCGATGGCATTTTAGAAGGATTGATGGAGAGGGAAAGTTTAGATTCAAGATATTGCAAAATGGAGTCTAGTCGTGAAATGAACGAGGATGGGACCATGACAGGTACTTCAGAGAAAAATCCCATAAATGCTCCTCCCTGCCAAATTCATTCTCCACAGGCTCATGGCGTCTTTGCCACCACAGTCGGAATGAAGAGACGGACACCAATATGGATTCAACAAGGGCCACTTTATTAACTATTTCTAATCAAACAACTGGCGAGGGGCTGCTAAACTGCATGAAGGAATATGACTGGTGTCAAACTCGTAACCACCTTCACTTCCTCCTGGGCAATGCCCCTTCCCCAATCTCAAGCCACCCAATGTAGCTCTCTACCAGTGGCCTGGCATATTTAGAAGAACCCCTGGCCCACCATCCCAGAAGCCAAAGGCCTGCTAAGATAGGCCAGTCCAGATTGTTCTAAGGAAGATCACCCCTTCCCGGCCTTGAGCCACAAAGGCCCAAAAGCCGTTCTTGGAGGACTCTTTAATTCCCTTGTAACAAATGCCGAGGTGCTTGTCATGGGCTGTGGCAAGAGGGAGCTGGAGCTGAAGCACCAGAAACTGACAGTTTTCCATCGCCGTCCGCATCAGTAACAGCTGACGAGGAACAACTACCAACAGACATCCCCCTGACTCGCCTCCGTGGGTTGCTCGCTTAAGGCACTGACTCTGCCAGGATTTGGCATCTTGGTGGTGGGAAGCTCGCTTGTGGGGCAGACGGTCCTTCAGCCCTGAGTTTTAACAGACGCTTGGCTGCTCAGGCCGAGCACTAATTGGAAACAGCAGCATAGGGGCATTTAGCTCCCCGCTTTAGGCCAGCTTCTTTGTGGAAACAACTAGTCGATCTCGTGATGCTCTTGCACCCACTTCCTCCTAGTTTCCGGACTCCACCCCTGCTCTGAACTCTCAGCTTTCTAACCTCGGCTCTGAACGACTCCGCTCCTGGTTTGTGTGTTGGACTTTCACTATTGGCTCCTGCTCTATTCCTGCTCGGTTTCGACCTTGGACTGAACTTGGACTCCCTCTGCCTGTGCCCCAGCCCCTGACAGATTGTTTCCACCCATACTTGCTCCACAAGATGGAAGAGGAGGCGAGCGGAGGCACCCTGCAAATGACTGACCTGGTCCACCAGGTGCAGCAGCTCACACAAGTGGTTGCTCACCTGCAACAACAACAGCAACTGCAGCAGCAAGCTGCCACTGCCACACTGCCAAAATGCCTGGTCACTCCACCTGAGAAATTTGGTGGTAATGTGGAGGAGTTTCCTGCTTTCCTGGCACAATGCAAACTGTATATCGAACTACGTGCCCTGAATTTTCCCAACGCTAAAACCAAGGTGTGTTTTAGTATCAGCCTCTTAAAGGGACAGGCAGCTAAACAGGCTACCCCTTTGCTAGTGGCTCCTTTGCCCCTGCTGATGGATTTCAAGGGATTCCACAATCACCTCTCCAAAGCCTTTGCTAACCCACAGCAGGCAGCTGCCGCCAATTGGAAAATCCGTACCTTGACGCAAGGAAAAAACTCGGTTGCTCATTATTCCAGAGAGTTCAAACTCCTAACCCAAGACCTGGCATGGAACAAAGCAGCCTTGATGGATCAATACACAGAAGGGCTGGCTGATGAGGTGCTAGATGAACTTGCTCGGGTTGAGTGACCCTCCACGCTGCAGAAACTAATCACTCTGTGGGTCCGCATTGATGGCTGCCTGAAGAGTCATTGTCAAGCACGGAGCAGCAGCCATTCTGCACAAGCTCCATGCCATCCGGCTCCCTGGACGCTTCCCACAACCCCAGGCACCGGGGGAGATGAGGGTGAACCCATGTAGTTGGGAGCTGCATGCCTTCATCTGACCCCCAAAGAGAAAGCAAGGTGCAGAGCACAGAACCTCTGTCTGTACTGCAGAGGGGTGGGGCATTTCTCTACCGGATGCCCAGTCAAATGCACTCGACCGGGAGTACCGCTGCTGGCAAAAGACCAGCCCCATGCCTGAATGAATCCCCTGGCCTGGGGCAACTAGATGGGTGCTCTGAACTCAATGCTAATGACCGGGGCCCCTTCCTGATACCTGTCAAGCTTCGGTTGCCTGCTTGTGTATGCCATGCTAGACTCTGGGGCAGCCTGGTGCTTTATTGATGCCACCTTTGTCAAGCAGCACCAGATCCCTATGCAGATCAAAGAAACCCCGACCTTGGTCGAGGCCATCGAAGGGCGCCTCCTCTGTTCAGGTCCTGTGACTCAGGAAACCTGCCCAGTCACCCTCCACATAGAACAGCATCAGGAGCAACTGCAGTTCGATGTTGCTCATATGCCTTGTTTCTCACTAATCCTGGGGCTGTTGTGGCTAAGGATGCATAACCCCACTGTGGACTGGGCTCGACAAGAACTGCAGTTCCAAGATCACTGCCCACACCTTACTCTGTCCCCCACCCTTGTCGCTACTGCACCAGTCAGCGGTCCTCAGTTTCCTCAAAAATACGCCAACTTTGCCGATGTCTTCGAGGAAAAGGGGTCTGACCAGCTTCCCCCGCACCGACCATATGATTGCACCATCGACCTGGTACCTCTACCTGGTACCTCTACCTCTACCAGTGGGGCATCTATACCCTATGTCACAAACAGAACTAGCAGCCTTACATGACTTCCTTGACAAAAGCTTAAAACAAGGATTCATCCAACCCTCCACATCTCCGTTGTTGGCCCCAGTTCTCTTTGTAAAAAAGAAAAGTGGCGAGCTCCGTCTCTGTAATGACTATTGGGCCCTCAACAAGATCACCATATAAGACCGGTACCCCTTGCCACTGATCCCCAAACTCCTGGACCACCTCAAGGGGACCTAGATATTGTTGAGAAATGAACTTATTTATGATTTTATATCTGCCACACACACACAATGAAGGGACTGTGCACACACTTGTATGCTATGAGCCAAAGAAAGCTGTTTGAATCACCTACTGTGAGACAGAGTTCACATAGGAAAAAGACTGCTTGCATTTTATGGTAATGTAGCTTGCACACATTCAGCTCAAAGGATCATGGGAAGAAGAAGCACATGGTGGCCTTTGTTAGCAGAAAACAACAACTCTGAGAAGTAATTCCCCCATTACTGCAAAGACTGGTTGTCACGTAGGGCACAGATTGGATCTACATTTGAATTACAGTTTCCTGTTTACAATGCCTTGGCAGCTTGGTGAGGCCAAGATTCATCTCCACAACAAAGATATGTCCTGAAGCTGAGATTCTACACCTAGCCAAATGGTGTTCCATGAGATAGAGTGTAGTATTTCAAATATTGGCCCAACCCATAGAACACCAGCCCCTTTTCTACATTCACCAATCAGGTAGTTCATGGGATGGACTAGTGAGTAGGTGGGACTACAGTTTGGCAAGGTTACACCCACCTGGAGATCTAACTATATAATGCAGAGACCATGCTTTAGGTCTTAGGGCCAGCCACATTCCACCATCAACACAAGACCATGCTGCAGGCTGGCCACACTCCTACCCTCCCCTTTCCTGCTTTAAGAACCTTTCCCTTATCCTCCATTTTTTCCATTGCAACAAGACAGGACTCCAGGAAGCAGGCAAGTATAAACCGAAATATACCTACCTACCTCCAAGTAATTAAGAAACGATCTTGAGTGTATGTTAAACGAGAGACTGATTATTTTGTATGTGTGAACTCGAAATCCTTCAGTAAAAGATATGTAAAAACACCCATGTGGTCTCCATGACTGGAAGTTCAGACACAACCCTGGTATAGCTGGCCAGAGCTCACGTTAAAATTATAGTTAGCCATTTGCTGTAGATAAAGCATTTGGCGTAACAATATATACCAAACTGGATTTTCCTGGTGCATACAATTTGGTACTCATACGGCTGGGAAATGAGTGGAAAATGGCATATGGAACTCGTTATGGCCAATACGAGTACCTGATGATGCCATTTGGATTGACCAACGCCTCCGAATGTCTTCCAGCGGCTAATGAATGCTTGTAGCTGCCACCACTTCCTGTGGCAGTGAATTCCATGTATTAATCACTCTTTGGGTGAAGAAGTACTTCCTTTTATCTGTTCTAACCCGACCGCTCAGCAATTTCATTGAGTGCCCACGAGTTCTTATATTGTGAGAAAGGGAGAAAAGTACCTCTTTCCTCCCCCCCCCCCATTTCAACCCACAGAATTTCCAAACACA
>NW_015167075.1:795260-835578 GCF_001447785.1 Gekko japonicus
ATACAGAGCCACCCCACCTCCAACCCTTCCCCCCCATCCTTCCGATATAATATATAACCGGGAATCACCGTATCCCACTGATTTTCCTCATCCCACCAAGTTTCTGAAATACCCACAATATCTATTTTTCCCTCCGACCTGACACCAAGCACTCCAACCCCCCGATTTTACCTCAGACACTTCTAGCATTTGTATAGAAACAGCTGTAATTTCACATACAAGTTAAGCCTGCCACCTTCCTCTTGCTATCTTTTCAGGTGGTCCATGTCACTAGACATGGTCTCAGTGGACAATTTCAACCCACCTCCCTGTAGAAAAGCAACAGGTACCCCCTCATCTCTTACTACTTCCTCCCTCACTGCTCGTCTCTTGCAACTGATCCTCTCCAGCCACTTTCTCCGAAGCCTAGGTTCTCGAAGCAAGGACTGAAACTCCTCCACTTATCACAGGACAGAACAAGACCTGTGCATGAGGAACATGGATGGCAATGCTTACCTGACCCTTTCAAACTTTGTTGGGAGATTCCAGTAAGGTGGGATAGATGATCTGCCTCCACCTAACTTATCCACATTATACTATGCTGAATTTAGAACCACACTACTGAAAGCACATACAAAAAGAGGCCAAAGAATCAGAAAACTCTAACTAGAACAACTATAAAGCTATTTTTAAAAACCCTCCCTTGAATTTTTGTGGCTCTCTACTTTTCAATGTACAATACAAACCAAAGCTTTGCTTAAAAATCCTTAAGGAATTTTCCCCCTCCAAATGAAGCTGGAGGGGTCTGCAAAGCATTGATCTTGTTAATCCTGCTAAGATGTTATGTTGTTGTCCTTTTTGTGTTTTGGAGTTTTACAAACCCCATGCAGTGCCTTTAATGAGTGCTGGGTAAGTCTGTTCCTAAGATTGTGTGCCAGCATGTGTATGTGTCACAGAAAAATCATTCTCTTTTTCCAGTATGCTTATGAGATCCATTAGGGAGAATTATAGACCCAGAGCAATGGGGCCTGCTGAATTGGTGCCTCCTGCATTAAAAACATGTAAAACTGCTCTCAAATGAACTGAAATTGTCATATTCCCAACTCTGCTTTCTACCCAGATGAGACTTATCCTTAATTCCCATGAGGTTTCTTTCTGCAATGGGATCATTGCCAATTAATTAGCCCAAGAGGAATCTTGCACCCAAGTTGTCAAAATAATATGGGTTCTCAATCTAATCTGATGCACCAATATTTTAAAATTAGCATCTACATTTCATGTGACATTACAATTAATATCTATTATTCTGCTCAATTTATCAGCTTCACACCAGCTAGTAATGACTATTTTGTTTAGAAGTTAGTAATTCATGCATAATAGATGAACAGTGATTCTTTCCAGGCCTATAATTTCTCTACCATTTGTTTTATAATAAGGTAATTAGTTGCCATAATTATAGAAGAAATGTATAGACTGTTTATTAGCATCCATACATGCCAAGTGTGAAAAAAGCTTGCTTTGGGATTTTCTAAGACACTTGCATCATTTAAACACAAATAGAATGGTGCTTGTAAGTGTAACTGTATTATTTTAACTATCACTCTCATTTACGTGTAGGTGAATGGAAAGTGCTGATACTTGGTGTTCAAAGCAGTGTGGGTGGGGTTATGCCTTGCAGCTCCCATTGATCTTAATGGCAGTTGCCTGGCAATAGCAGAAATCTCTGTGAACTGCTTGGAAAAATTTCTCCTACATCATATATCCTGCCATTAACATTATGGAGAGCAAAGTCATGGGGCATTGAAAGACATCCATCATTCTGCTGAACTTTTTTGTAGAATGAGTAAAGAATAGTGAAGAAAATGATAATCTAAGACTGATTTCTTATTGGTTGATTGCTTGCTGGAATGATTGATCAAGGTTGAGATCAGTCCCTACATATAAAGGCATGGGTCTTCAGATCCTAGTTTCCTATGTGGGCCATTTTTTGATATAGTTGCACTAAGGTTTCACCACCTCATCACAATCCCTTTACATCAATGACCATTGAGAAATCTGACACCTGATTGTCTCACTAACGTTGAAGAAGAGGCAAAAACACAAAGGAACTGAAAGATGTGGTAAACCACACATGCATACTGCCTAAAATCTGAAACATTGAAAAACGGAATAAGTGAACCTTCCTGCTGTAGCCATTCAGCTACGGAACAATCCAAGGTAATTTGAGACTCCAAAACCCAGGTTGAAATTCAGAGGAGAATTTAGGAAGCATATCTACTTCTAAACTTTCTGTATGTGGGGCCTGGGCCCAGAATTTTCCACTAAGCAATCCAGTATCAGCTGCTTAGTATCAGCCGCCCTGAGCCCGTTCGTGGGAAGGGCGGGGTATAAATGTAATGAAAATAAATAAATAAATAAATAAAATATATTGATGGGCCACTCTGCATTTGATTAGCTGGCTCTATTCTTTACTGAAGTAGGAGTAGACAGGAAGTAAAACTTACATGGGCCCCGGTCACACAGGCTGGATAATGCGGGGGGGGGAAGGCGTGGTTTTTTGCGCTGCCGCAATTTAATGCACCATAATGCGATCCCATGCATCGGCGGCATGCCACGGCACCTTCCCTCCGCGTCAACGAGAGGCCGGAAGGAAAAGCGGCATGCCGGCGCGATCACACTGACGCATTCCGGAGGCAGCCCATGGCAAACTGGTTGCTACTACCTTCGACCAGGTATTTTTTAACTTCGCATTTTTGGCGGTATGCCACAGGTTGGCCATGGGTGCGCTCCACTTCCCAGATGTTGCGGTGAGTACCGAGACTTAGTGTGCGGTGTGATCGCACCCAGAAAATCCATCATTCACTTGTCGCTCTCCTGCAGTAAATCCTCCATGTGAACAGGACCACGGTTCTATTTCATACAACAGTCCTGAACTTTGGATGTTTTGGTATGTTCTGCTTCTTATGCTTCATCTGCAGGTTTCTTTGTTCAGTTTTTCCATACTCTATTACTACTTACTGTGCTGCCATTGATTTGTCATAATTCCGCTATTAGATTACACTGAATTATATGATTCCTGACTGCCTGGCTTTTAAATCCATGCTTCTTGGTTTGCTTTGTGACAACCCAGCTCCTGTGTTCTGCAGTCGGTTACTCAACGTTTGGGGGGGGCCTGGAGCCACTGCCTGGAGCCTGGGTGACGGACCAAACCACAGGAAGGAGCGGTCATGTGTCCCCAGTCGAGGAAGTGGCTCGTAGGAAAGAGGTGGCGGCCCATCTGCGGGGAGCGGCCGCAACTTGGTACGTGGGGTTGCACAACGCAAGGGGCCTGGAGCTGGTGAATTTGGATGCTTTTATGTGGGCGTTGCATGCCCAGTTCGAGGATTGGAATGCTGGGCCCAAAGCGAGAGCGTTCCTGCACACCCTGCAGCAGGGGAAAAGATTGATGAGAGAATACTCCTCGGAGTTTAAGTTCAAAACTGGCTGGATCAAGTGCTAGCGGAGTTGTACCAGATGGGGATGAATCCTGAGATCCGGGAGACGGTCTTACAGGCCGTAGACCCGATATCCCTCCTGGCCTGGATGCAAGAGGCAGAGAGTACGGAGACTCACTTGAATACCCTCCACCTAGACATCATGACAGCTGGAGGCAAGCCTACCCCTCCTCAGCAAAAGTTGAAACCGATGCGGGTGGCCAACTCTACTCAAGAGCAGCGGATGAGACAAGGGCTGTGCCTATAGTGTGAGGAGCAGGGCCATTTTGTGGCGGATTGTGGTGGATCGGGCCCAGGGAAGCAGGGGCAAGCCGATCCTGCAAAACCACACCCCACCACCCCGGCGAGGAAACTGGTGGTGAAGCCGAGATTTGCCAAAGCTCTGCAAGCCACCCCTGATGAAATCGAAGAAGAATCCAGTGAAGAGGACTCCGAGCCGGCGGGAAAAGGCCAAGCCCTGCTGTAAGAGGCACGGAGCAGCAGGGCCCGATCCCAGAGGCGCCAAAAGTGGTGAGCAGCTTTCCCCCCTTGTTTTTCATGACTGTGACGCTTATTAACCCGGCCCTTGGAACTCACATCCATGTGAGGGGCCTAATTGACTCGGGGTGTGGGAGAGACCTCATCAACCCTTCATTGGTAACGAGGTTGGAGGCAGGGGTGGTGAAGCTACCTGATCCTTTGATTTTCACCCTAATGGATTGCTCTACTATGAAATAACCCTGTGAATTTGAGACTGTTCCCTTGTGGGTAGGGGCGGGGGATCACTGGGAAGAACGGTAGTTCGTGATCACCCCAGCTGCCAGATTCCCGCTGGTATTAGGATGCCCTTGGTTGCATAGACATGACCCCTATATCCTGTGGGATGAAGGGAAGGTGCGATTCATCTCCCCTCGTGTCAAGAGCACCGTTGGAATCCCAGTTGGGGCCCGCAACCCGTAGTAGAGAACCCGATAATTTCTTTGGCTCATGACGAGCTGCAATCCATACCCCCTGAGTACCGAGACTTAGCCAGGGTGTTCGAAGAAGAAGAGGTGGATAAGCTGCCCCCCCCATAGACACTTGGATTGTAGCATTGAAATATTACCGGGCGATTAAACTGCCCAAAGGCCAGATTTATGCGATGGGGCCGGTTGAGAAAGAGGAACTGCAAATTTATTGATAAGAACCTGGCCCGGGACTTCATCAGTCCAGCCTCCTCACCGTTTGCAGCCCCCGTGTTGTTCCAAAAAAAGAAGGATGGGGGGTTGAAACTTTGTACGGACTATCAAGGATTAAATGCTGTATCTTCGACAAACGCCTACCCCATGCCTTTGATCAAAGATTTATTAGCTGAAGCAGCTAAGGTAAAAATCTTTTCAAAGTTGGATCTATGGGATGCGTACTTCCGGGTCCGCATGAGGGAGGGGGATGAGCCCAAGACAGCCTTTAACACACCCCTTGGGCAGTTCGAATATCGGGTGATGCCGTTCGGACTTCAGGGGGCTCCGGGGGTCTTCATGAACCTGATTAATGAGGTGCTTCACAAGCATTTGTTCAAGGGTGCTCTTGTTTACCTAGATGATATCTTGCTGTACTCCCCCAACCTCCCCTCTCATGTGAAATTGGTGAGGGAAGTACTAACCACATTGCACAAGCACAAACTGTTTGCAAAACTGTGAGTTCCATAAATCACACATTGACTTTTTGTGGAATCGGATATCAAATAAGGGTCTGGAAATGGACCCGGGGAAGGTCCGAGATGTGCTGGGGTGGGAACTACCATGAACCCATCGCCAACTAAAAGCCTTTCTTGGATTTGTGAATTTTTACAGAAATTTCCTGGCCAACTTTGCCCACATCAGTTTGTCCCTCACGGACTTATTAAAGACTAAGGGGAAAGGTCCGGAGGTGACAAAGCCGGGGGCTGTATTGGCTTGGAGCAAAGAGTGCCAAGAGGCTTTCGACCGCCTCAAATCCCTGTTGACCTCGGAGCCCATATTAGCCCACCCCGAAGAAAATTAAAAAAAATATCATTCAAACTGATGCATCGGACAAGGCCATCGGGGGCGCGATCCTCCAGAAGGGGGAGGATGGGTTACTGCACCCCTTGGCCTACGTGTTGAGAAAGTTCAATGACACAGAACGCAATTGGTCGGTTTGGGAGAAAGAGACGGGGGTGATCTGACTGGCACTGGCCACCTGAAGGCATTGGTTGGAGGGCGTGTGAGTCCCCTTTGAGGTATGGATTGACCACAAAAACTCTGAAATGCTAAAAACACCCCTGAGCCTCAATGCGAAGCAGCTTAGGTGGGCTGATTTCTTTTCCAAGTTTCAGTTTACTCTTCACCATTTTCCTGGCTCTGCGAACTCTCTCGCTGATGCCCGGTCCCGCCTACCCCAACATGCCAGCCAATGGGAGATTATTTTGGATTTGGTATTTACGCCTTCCCACCTGGGCGGGGCTGCGAACTCTCTCGCTGATGCCCTGTCCCACCTACGCCAACACGCCAGCAAACGGGAGATCATTTTGGATTCGGTATTTACACCTTCTCACCTGGGCGGGGCAGTGACTACGCACAGCCGAGCTAGCCCCACCGCCTTCCCCTCTCTGTCATCGAAACCAGATATTCCCCCATTGGAGGATAAGGGGGGGATCTTTGCACAGCAAATTTGCCTCCGCCTTCAAGGAGGGTGACAAGGCGGTGGTGGACGCTGAAGGGGATTTTGAACTGAGATCTGACGGCTGCACCGTGGGAAAAAGTAACTCCCCCCCCCAACATAGAGAACAATGGAGGGGATGGGACAACCTGTTTGGGGGCCTGTAGAATTGGACCCCCTGGTCCAATGTTCTTGAAACGTGGTGGGTATCTTGGGTAGAGGCTCCAGCAGCTACCCTGTGAGTTTGGAGTCTCTCTCTCAAACCCCCTCTCCTCCAGCCCCCAGAATATACCCTATGTTTTCACCATTGACTTCAATGGCCCATAGGATATAATGGACCAAATTGCTGCCGAATTTTGGCGGCAATTTGGCGGCAAGCTGATTAAGATCAGAGAATCTGAATCAGCCTGCAGCAGTCCGAAAGGGGCCCAAATGGGCCATTTTCGGGGGTGCATTCGGTTTGGACAAACCGAATGCACATCCCTAGGTATAAATCCAATCTCTTCTTCTTCTTCTTCAAAATGATTTTAATTCATTTGAAAGTAAAACCAGTGTTAGAGTGGTGATTTGAAAAGAGCCTATCTCATATATACTTGATGGACATATTCAATGGTATGTCATGTTATGTTTTTTGGCAATGAATACTGGATGACTAATAAATTGTCAAACAGTGTACATTCATTAGATCTAGAAGTTATTGTTCTTTTCATGTTAAACTAATACTCATTAATCTGTAGATGAAAAATACTGAGGGGAATAAACCTTGGAGTTACACATTTTAATACCACTACGTGTTTGGTGGGTCTTCCTCAAACCCCCTCCCCTCCAGCCCCCAGAATATACCCTATGTTTTTGCCATTGACTTCAATGGCCTATAGGATATAATGGGGCTGAAATTGACATTTGG
Source organism: Gekko japonicus (assembly GCF_001447785.1). Taxonomy (NCBI): domain Eukaryota; kingdom Metazoa; phylum Chordata; class Lepidosauria; order Squamata; family Gekkonidae; genus Gekko; species Gekko japonicus. The sequence goes on from NW_015167075.1 coordinate 802,278, forward strand.
CTTGGGCTAGTACTGATGAAACTGATATGCAGGAGTCTTACTGCCGTCCGAAATTGATTCTGCCTGATTCGGCCGAATCCGAATAGGCTGATTTTTATTTTTTTTGGTACACCCGTATTTATACCCTGCACGTCACTTGAAGTCTCAGAGCAACTTACAAACTCCTTTCCCTTTCCCTCCCCACAATAGACACTCTGCGAGGTAGGTGGGGCTGAGGGAGCTCTTTCAAGAACTTCTCTTTCACGATGTTTTAAACTGATATTGTATTTATTTCAATGATGTTACCCACCCTGAGCCCACCCACGGGATGGATTGAATATAAATGCAAATAATAAATAAAATAAATAAAAAGCTCTGGCAGAGCTATGGCTTGCCCCAAGTCATCCAGCAGCTGCAAGTGGAGGAGTGGGGAATCAAGCCTGGTTCTCCCAGATTAGAGTCCACACAGTTTTGGACCACTTCAGTCTGCTCTCCCTGGATGAAGTTGACAGGTCTGGCAGCTGTGAGGTCTACTACATACCTCCTGGATCCCTGCCCATAATGGCTGGTTAAAGCCTGAGGCAATGAGGTATGGACCCCCCTGAGGGAGATTATCAATTTGTCCCTCTCAACGGGGACCTTCTCAGGGGGATTGAAGGATGTAGTAGTTTGCCCTCTTCTTAAAAATCCTTCATTGGACCTGATGGCCCTTAGTAACTATGGCCCAGTGTCTAATCTACCATTCCTGGGTAAGGTGGTAGAGGGGGCAGTAGCATCACAGCTTCAGGTTTTCCTGGATGAGGCTAAGATCCTGGATCCCTTCCAGTCCGGCTTTCACCCTGCCAATGGGACTGCGACGGTGCTGGTTGCCCTTCGGAGACATCTGGATTGAGGAGGATCAGCGCTGCTGATTCTTCTAGATCTGTCAGAGGCATTCGATATGGTTGACCATGAGGTGTTAACCCACCGCCTCGCCGATGCCGGGATACGGGGGCTTGCCTTGCAATGGCTGACCTCCTTTCTTCTGGGTCGGGGACAGAGGGTGGTGCTTGGGGGGGGAGCTGTCTCAACAGCTCCTGCTGGAATGTGATGTGCCACAGGAAGCAATTCTCTCCCCCATGTTGTTTAATATCTATATGCACCCCCTCACCCAGATTATCCGAGGGTATGGGTTGTGTTGTCACCAATATGCAGATGACACCCAGCTCTATCTACTGATGGATGGCTGCCCGGATGCAGCCCCATGTAAACTGGATGGGGCATTACAGGATGTGGCTGGATGGTTGTGACAGAGATGACTGATGCTAAATCCATCTAAGACAGAGGACCTGTACCTGAGCCACGGGGGATTGAGTCAGGGAATCAATTTCCCAACCTTTGATGGGGCTCCATTGGTGCCAACATCAGGGCTGAAGAGTCTGGGGGTGTTCCTGAATGCCTCCCTCTCTATGGAGGCCCAGGTCACCGTCACTGCCAGGTAGGCCTTTTTTCATCTGAGACAGATCAGGCAGTTGGCCCCGTATCTCACCCCATGAGACCTAGCTACAGTGACCCATGCAATGGTCACTTCCAGACTGGAATATTGTAACTCTACATGGGGCTGCATTTGACCCTGCTCCAGAAGTTGCAGCTAGTGCAGAATGCGGCAGCATTGGTGTTGACAGCGATGTCTGTGTGGGCTCGCATCTATCCAGTGCTGCGTGAACTGCACTGGCTGCCTATTGAATTCCTGATCCGTTTCAAGGTGCTGGTACTTACCTTTAAAGCCCTATATGGCCAAGGGCCAGCATACCTTCAAGACCTCCTCTCCCCATATGAGCCCCGGAGGACACTGCGGTCCATGAATCAACATATTCTAGCAGCCCCTGGCCCCAGGGATGTCCGACTAGCCTCGACCAGGGCCAGGGCTTTTTTGGCCCTGGCCCCTACCTGGTGGAATGAGCTCCCATACATGATCAGGGCCCTGCAGGATCTACTACAGTTCCGCAGAGCCTGCAAGATGGAGCTCTTCCACCAGGCTTTTGGTTGAGGTGGTGTATTTCCTTTCCTGGCTATCTCCCCCTTAGTGGCCTGGATTTTAATATTGATACTGTTGAATTGAATTGACAATGGTGGCCTGGACTTTAACATCAATACTGTTGAACTGATATTAGAACTAGCTGATTTGCACAGTATTTTATGGTTTTATTGTTTAAATTGTTGTTAATTGTTGTTTTAATGATATTGTACTGAGATTGTTGTGAACTGCCCTGAGCCCGTTTATGGGAGGGTGGTATACAAATCAAATAAATCAATAAAAATAAATAAACCACTACACCAAACTGGCTATGGAATATATTAGTACTGACTAATAACTGTATATAACATTTCATTATATTTACTGGTTTCCATTGCCATTTTCCACATGTCCTTCTGTTTATCTTTTAATATTGTAATGTGAAGGCCCCTACCAATTTCAAGGTAAACTCAAAATCGTAAAATGTGAAATGAAATATTAAAACACTGAGAACCTGGGACTGAGTGAACTAAAGTGGACTGGATTAGGATGTTTTCAGTCAGAAAATTATGAAGTGCTTTCCTCAGGAAATGATAAACACAAAAGAAATGGAGTTGCTCTAATAGTAAGGTGAGATGTAGCACAAGCAGTCAGCGGCTATAATGCAAAGTCTGTCCAAATAATATCTATCAGACTTCATGGAAAGCCTACTGGCATAACCATCATTCAAGCTTATGCCCCAACTACAGATGCTGATAAGGAAGAAATTGAAAGTTTTTATGCAAGCATCCAGGAAGAAATTGATCATGCACCTAAACAAGATATGCTGATAATCATAGGTGACTGGAACACAAAAGTAGGAAACAAAGCAGAATCAAATATTGTTGGAAGAGTTGGGTTAAGAGCACAGCATGAAGCAGGAGAGTGACTAATAGAATTGTGGGAAGACAACAATTTGTTCATGTTTTAGGCAACCAAACAGATTAAGAGTGACTAATAGAATTGTGGGAAGACATGTTCATGTTTTAGGCAACCAAACAGATGATTGTTTATGTGGGCATCACAAGATGGCCAATATAGACATCAAATAGATTACATAATCAGAAGCAGAAGTTGGAGAAGCTCTATTCTCTCTGCTAAAACAAAACCAGGAGCTGATTTTAATGCAGACCATGAATTGTTAATATTGAAAATGAGAATAAAATATTGAAAATTAGAATAAAGCTAAACACCAAAATATTCATAATGACAAAACAAAAGCTGGTGGAAGGAACATTAACAATTTCAGATATGCAGATGACACCGCATTACTGGCAGAAAATAGTGAAGACTTGAAATGACTACTGCTGAAAGTTAAAGTAGAAAGTACCAAGACAGGATTACAGAAGAACACCCAGAAGAAAAAAATAATGACTACTGGAGAATTACACAACCTTAAGGTTGACAATGAAGAAATTGAAAATTTTCAAGATTTGCAGCAAGTCATAAATCACTGGGGAATCACACAACCTTAAGTTGGACGATGAAGAAATTGTAATCATTGTTGCTGGCAACCAACATCAAGATAATTTATACCATAGTGTTCCCCATTAATTTGTAAGGGTGTGAAAGTTGGATAATAAAGAAAGCAGACAGGAAGCTGATTCATTTGAAATGTGGTGTTGGAGGGGAGCTTTACCGATACTATGGACCACCGAAAAGAAAAATAAGTCAGTTTGAGATCAATCGAGTGTGAAGTCTCCCTAGAAGCTAAAATGATCAAATTTAGTCTATCATATGGTCAAATTATGAGAAGACAAGACTCACTGGAAAAGACAGTAATGCTAAGAAAAGCTGAAGGCAGCAGGAAAAAAAGAAAGACCCAACATGAAATGGATTGATTCAATCAAGGAAGCCACAGCCCCCAGTTTGCAAGACATGGGCAGGCTGTTGATGATAGGATGTTTTGGAGGTCATTAATTCATAGGGTCACCATAAGTTGGAAGCAACTTGATGGCCCTTAACATACATGCACATGCTACCAATTTCCTTGCCATTTTAAGAATAATTTCTGTATTAGATATTCTGAAGAACTAGCATGTTTCAGTCTGACTCATAAAATAAGCAACAAAAATAAGCTATACCTATAGGCATTTATCCAATGTGCACTGTATTTTCTAACTTTTGTTGTTTCCTCTACACTTCCAAAATAAGAAATTAGAACCTGTTTATATAAGCAAAGCTACTTGTAGAAATTAAAATTATCTATCACTATGGCAAAGTAGAAACACTTTGGATGTTGTCTCCTTTGGCTTCCGAACCTCCAGCAAAGGGTTTCTATAATATTATACAAACTGTTGTTCAGAACTGTCCCCCCCCCGACATACACCATTTGTAACAGGTTCCTCCAAGTGAACCAACAAAGTAGAACAGAGAAGTTGAATAATGAAATGGAACATCCCCAAGGCAACATGCAGGTTTTTAATTGCTTTAACTTCAGTTTTGCTAATAAAGGATTTTCAAGGTGATTGTGTGATGAGAGCTTTCAGCAGCCCTAAATTTTGAGTAATGTGCTAAATAGATTTGTAACAGCTCTATCTGTTCGTTCAGCTGTGACCTTGCTAACACTGATGGCAAAGATTTCCAGCTTTGCTTGCTTAGCCCTTGACATTATAAGAAGAGTCAAAGAGACCAAACATGCTCCCAACCATACAGCAACCACCAGCCCCTGCCATAGATAAATCTGTACACTTGTAGGCCACAGTGAGCTCCAGGTATGGACCTGATATGCCAGAAAAAAAGAGCCCACAGTTTAAATAGTTTCAGATCTGGATAGCAAATAAGTGGGAAACAAACAACAAGCCTAAATTTACTCCTGAGAAAAAAATCAAATTATCTCTGTGCTATAGGATCCATAGCTCATTAGTAGAGCCCATACGCAAAATCCCAGATTCCGTTCCTGAAATTTTAACTAGAAATCTGACTAATCATCTGAACATGCCAGAAGGTCACATCCAAGGTCTGTTTGGATGATTAGTCAGATTCTAAGATCCCATCCTGATCCTAATAATGCAGATTTTATATTTTTTATATATGTGTGTATATATATTTATATCTTCATTATATATTTAACTATGTGTGGACACAGATACTCCATGTATGGAACTTGGCATGTAACGACTTCTGGCTACCCATGAAAGAGAGATACATATGCTGTAACTAGTTTTCCTAGTTCTCAAATTGGTGAAAAAAAATGTGAATTCTGGAATTTTTTTGAGTTTCTCTGCCCCAGTCCCATTTCAGTTTGGATTGGAAACCTCTGATTCCAAAGCCATTCCCAAATGAATCACTTTTAGTCTGAAATATTTCTCATCAGTATATGTATTTCAATATTTTAGACCCCCCTTTCCCCCCTGACAAGGACCCAGAGAGGCTTACAACATAATTCTCCCCACTTAGTCTGAAATATTTCTCATCAGTATATTATTTCAATATTTTAGATCCCCCTTTCCCCCCGACAAGGACCCAGAGACGCTTACAACATAATTCTCCCCGCCTCCTTTTCTCCCACTTTCTTGTGAGGCAGGATAGGCTGAGAGTGACTGGCTCAAGGTCACCCAGTGAGCTTCCATGGTGGAGTGGGGACTTTAATGTGAGTGTCGCTGCTGCTCCTACTGCCACCTCCTGCTTTCTGAAGTTTACTGAGGAGGCTATGATATTGAGGAGCAGCTGTTGCACGTAGGCCTAAAACAAGCCATTGGATTAGGGCTGTCAAGTCCCTGGTTGAGGCTGGGGATCTCCCTCCCTGAGCTCCCTTGCCCACCACCACACCAAGCAGAGGTGGTGGTGGTGGGGAATTAAAAAACTCACCAGTGCATGATGATGTCACTTCTGGGGAAAACCCAGAAGAGATGGTAGTAGCTCTAGGAACTGGTAGAATTAATCCTGGATGCTAAAAACCATGCAAAATCTGGTTTCCATGTCATTCATTCATTCTCAGCCCCTACTTGAATTGTGTACACACATACTTTTCACTACTGCCAGTACCAGATAATGCATGAGCTATTGCTAACTCGGCCATTATTCTGAAATAAATATGCTACTGAAGAAAACACTATCAACAGATCCCATTTTTAATGAAATTCATATGTTAAGGTCAACAATACATTTCACTATTGATTATCCTTTTCCCTTCAGAGTTATATGGCTATTTTGAGGCTGTTGCTCTATCCCAGGGACTGTTCTGTCATTACCTCATTAACAGAGTGATCAGATCCCTGCCTCTTATTAGAACTCAGGTTGCTGGCAATTATTTCCCTTTAGTTGCCAGGGTTTATTTATAAATGTCTGCTTGTTACCATTGCTCTGATAGATCTGCTTCCAGCAGAAGCGTCTGACTTACAGCCCATAACTATCAGAAGAAAGCAATGTGACAGTTAAACCCAGTCTGATATTTTTCCCCCCTTGCACTCAAAGCTCCCTTCAAATGGGTGATGTTGCCCCTAGGCCTGTCTGAGGATGCACTGATCTGTGATTGAACACTAAACTCAATTATTGGGAAGAGAGGGGGAAGAACTTTGTAGTCCATTAGAAAAATTGTCATTATATTTTATCTTCTCTCACATCAAAGGGATTTGGAGGTTGATTTTCCAGTTCTCATTGTTTAAATATTTTAATTAAAAATATGCAATTTATTATGTGAATAGTTGATGGCAATTAGGTACAACAGCTCAGATTTACATATGAAAGAAAGCAAGACTCTGATATTGAGACGTCAGCATTTTTTTAAAGGATTCAAACCTGCAATGGGCTCTGTAATGTTCTAATAGATTCTGGGAGCAACCAGTATTAAAAATAAGTAGGCATATCTTAAGTTAAAATTATATATGTTCATTCTTTATGAACATTTAAATGTCCTTTTATTTCATTCTACATAAGAATGTAGAAGAGCCCAGCTGGATCAGTTCTGTGGTCCATCCAATCCAGCATCTTGTTTCACACCACAGCTAACCAGCTGTCCTGGAGAGCCAATAAGGCTTTTCCCTGATGTTGCCTTTTAGCACTCATATTCCAATGTTTACCTTCTTTAGATGTGAAGGTTTCCTTTAGTTATCATGGCTAGTGGCCATTGATGGATCTATGCATCATAAATCTGTCTAATTCCCTTTTAAAGCCATCTATGCTTGTGGCTATCACTGTGTCCATTGGCTAAGAATTCCACCGTTTAATTATTCATTGAGTGAAGAAGAATATTAATTATCCATTGCACAATATTGCTAAGTTGATGTACTAGATTTACTTTGATTTAATTAAGTTGCTCCAGTACTTAAAGTGAGATTAATGCCTAGGGCCATCATTTCCAGCTTGTGTCCATACTCTCCAACAGGAATAGGGACATGCCTGAAAATGTGGTTTGCAATCATTTAACCGATGTAATGGATGTAATAACCAATGAGATCAATGATGTTATGAAAAGTTCAGCTGGTGGCCGTTTCTTATTTCTGAGCTACACATGGATTAATAATTTTTCTGGCTATAAACTGAAGCTATTTTATCAAAAGCTGATAAGAGGAACAAGAGCTCACACATTCCTTTAGCTTCTTCCTTCCCTGTTCCACCGTACTTGCCTTGGGTAACTGATATATCCTTTAGCTTCTTCCTTCCCTGTTCCACTGTACTTGCCTTGGGTAAGTGAATATAAACCCTGCTTTTCACCTCTGCCTTTGTTATGCCCACAGAAAAAGAACTCAATGAGCATGTCATTCATACTAAAATGCAGGAGATGTGCTTAGGAAACATCTTTCAAAAATAATACTGTGAAGCTCTCAGGAGACAATATCATCTAAAAGAAACCTTTTATTTTAAAATGGGGCAATGGGTTAAATTTAAAGTTATCACAATCTGGTTACACAATGCTAATTTAATTATTTTCATTAAATTCCTTTACCTTTACCCTCTACTAATTTCCTTGCTTTCCTTGGGCATTTTGTCAAGGTTAGAAAATATTCTGGTTATATTAAGTTGCATCGTAATGGAGCTGTCCCAGGTCCCTTCAGAAACCTGGAAAAACTCAAAACAGCTTTAACACTTCGATCTATATAATACCTATTTTATAGCTCCTAATTTGCTGAATCTCACAATAGGGTAGAAGGCTTTTTCCCATTAATTATTTGCCTCCAGCCATTCTTCAACTATAATTCTGTTTTACTTAACAACGTTTAAAAGCATCCCTTCAGCTTTGGGATAAACTTTATAAAAATTTAGTAGAACTCTTAACTATTGCATGTGTTGCTTCATTTGAAAAGATACTGGTGGTTTTTTTAAAACATGTGATAGATCAGAGGTGTCAAACTCATTTGTTATGAGGGCCAGATCCGATACAAATGTCACTTTGTTGGGGCAGGCCGTGCATGCCATAAAATGTAACATGAGGTACCAGAGATATAAACTTTATAAAGGTGACTTCAGATGCCGAGTGGCAATAGCAGGTGAATGACAATAGCAGGCTTGATTGGATTAGGTGTGATATGCAGAGGGGTAGTAGGCGTGGAAATACCAGTACTGGTAATGAGATAGGAAACCTAGATCTCAATTCCATCCAGGAGGATTCAGTCCAGTAGGATGCAAGGAATAAATGGACATAAGTTTGACATTAGAAACCACAACATTCAGTTGATGACCTAAGAGTAGCAGTGCTCTTACAAAGGAATTTTAGAGGGAGATTAGAAAGAGAGATTGCTGAATTTCAATTGATAATGAGGCTCAAGACAATGCATCCTCCTGGACTGAGAGATAGTTTTCCTGTTTCATTACCAATGTGTGCTATTATCATTTGGCATCTCAAATCACTCCACTCTCCAAGATATAAAGACTAATCTAAGTGTTCTAATTCCTAATCAAGCTCTTTCTGAAAGAACATAAATCCAGATAGGAACAAAGAAATCCAATTTTTTTCTCCAAAAATACCAACTTTTCAGAATAATAATTTCCTCAGTGTACATTGTGCTTGTCAGAAGAATCCACCCACCCTCTCCCACAGGAAGCAGTCACAGAACTCTCTCTGTGTGTGTGAGAGAGAGAGAGAGAGAGAAAGAGAAAGAGAGAGAGAGAAAGAGCAAGGGAGGGGGGAGGGAGGCAAGAGGCAAAAAGCAGGAAGCAAAGAGCCACTGAGAGAAATAGAAATAAGCAAGCTAGGGTGCAGCTGCAGTAGCAGCCCTGGGCAAAGAAGTGGGAGAAGGAAGTTTCTCAGGGGGCAGATTTGAACCCTGCACAGGCCCCATCCGACCCACGGGCAACATGTTTGACATCCCTGTGATAGATGGTTTCAAGTTTCACTCTCCAGGAGCTTCAGCCAATCACTTTCAAATGGTGAATTGGAATGTTGAAAGGGGGAAGAAGGAGGAGTTTGGTAGTTTAACTGCTGGCTAACTGACAGAGTTGGGGGTTGTTGGATTTTTGTGGGAGGAGGGCTAGGAGGTTTGCTGATTAGGCAGGGTGTCCATTTCTGTACTTTGAAGATAGGGAGCGTTTGCTTGTATTTCCCGTTAAAAACCATGAAAAGTTAAAAGCCTTTCTGTCCTGTGTTAGAAGTTTGAAACAGTCAAACAGGACACCTGCTTTGTAATTCGTTAAGCTTTTTCAGACCCCAGCTCTCCAGTAACTTTGTTACTGTAATACTGTGAGGGCTGGAGAAAAGGAAAACAAAGGAACAACCCACAGCTAGATACAGGATGTCATAACAACATGCCAGAGCATAAATGCATAAAACAAACTGAGCAGTCTAAATTACATGAATGACATAATAAAATAGTTCTCAGGTTCAAAAGAGACAATAGAAGAGCTAAAAAAAAAAGATGAATACCCTTATTTAAAAGCCTGGGTAAGGAGAAAGGGTTGTGAATGGTGATTAAAGGAAAGTAATGTTGACACAAGGTGAGATGCAAGGGAAAGGGCATTCCAATGGTGAGGTGCTGCCATCAAAAAACCCCTGCCTCAGGTGCCATCTGCATTACCTCTACATGTAGAGGCATAGAAAGGAGAGCTAGAGAATTGGTGGGCTGAACAATATGGGAAGGGTTGGTCCTCCAACTACTCTGCCTCCAAGACATTTACAGTTTTAAAGGTAAGAAGCAGTATTTATAAGTGTGCCCAATACTTATGCCAGGATTAATGGTACTTTCAGGAAGGGGAGGTGGGGGAGCCCTGTATGTGAGTTTCATCCTGCTCACAGTGTTTTTGATCCAGCCTACTGTGTAAGGTCCTGGATTTCATGCACTGGAATCCCATGCTGACAGCACCCATGAATACATGAAGTTCAGGGAAAGGGGCTGAATACTGGTTTCCCCTCTTCTGTATTCATGAATATAAAGATTAATAGCCAGACAGACTTTTTAGTACTTGTCATATAGTGCACCTTGCTTCTGAATGCCACTTAAAGAAAAGGGAAAATTTAACTTGAAATCATGTTTCAAGGCAGATACAGATTTTATTTTTACCCTAAGGGAGAGTTATATTCTCATTTGGGATGCTTTTGGTCTTTATTGGGGACCAATATGCATTTTAATTTCAGCAGATTCCCTCATGCATAAGAGCAGGAGATTGGCAAGTAAGATTCTGGAGAGGGAGAACCAGAGATCTTCCTGCCTAAGGCAAGCTCTTGCTAAGTTTGTGCAGTAAGGCTATTTCCCAACACTATACGTTTTTGAAAGAAAGATTGACAACCACTGTTTAAAAAGCAGGAATTTAAAAGTTTGAATTTCTTTTGTAGTTTCTTCAAAGTCAGGATGAAATTGTGGTTGTCTAACCAACACAATAAAATTCAATATTAAAATTGACACATATTTTTGCATTAAAGTACTGTCAAAGAAATAAACAAAGCAGGAACACTGGCAAAGAAAACAGGCAGGACAAACATCCTCACAGTGAGTACATACGGAAACCAAATTAAACTCCTGTTAAAAACACTGCTGAACTTTTAGAAGCTCTACCAAATCCATCTCTTTCCTTACCTTGTTAGAATTCACATGCTCCTTGCTCCCCAGATTTTAGCTGACAGGGAGTGTGGGGAGTTCTTTCCAAAGTGAAACCTACAAGATGTGTAACAAATATCTGAGCACCTTGCACTAAAGGGGTTCACAGAGACAGACAGACAGACAGACACACACACACACACACATACACATACATCTCTAACAAGCAAAATTTTCATTCCCAGTGAATGGTAGCAAATCTGATTCACCAAAGCACATGTTAAAAACAGAAAGACTGACCCACAGGGGCAGTCACAGGGAGCTTTCAGACCTGTCATGTCTAAGCTGGAAAAGGCCTCTTGAGCAACTTCTCACAAGGGACCGGGGTATCTTGCTTCACTGAGTTAGCGTGCACAACACTGCAAGGGGGGGGAAAGCAGAGAATTGTCTTGACGAATGAAATCAAGTAAATGAAAGTACCAAACTGAAACAGCTGAAGTCCATAGACACTGGGCTGCAAAAGTCCAGCCCATGTACACATCCAAATGGCAGCCACCAAACACTGATTTAGCACTTCCACCATCTTCACACAATTAGATGGAAAGGAGAAAAAGAACCGAGTATGATCTGCATGCTGATAATGCTTCACTCTGAATTTCTGATTATCTCTCCCAGCTGTTTCATGTGGGATCTGCGTGACACCCCATAAGCCCACAAGGAATTGGCAACATTCTTTACACCGAGAAGTTTACCAATAACCCGAGTAGAGACAAAAGAATCCACACATCTAAACAAAGACTGAAAAGGAAACTTTTTCAAGATCAGATACACTTGTCTTCTCCTTCCAATGCACAAGTCTTGTGTACCTAGTTTCTCATCTTAAGATCCATGGTGCTTATTTTTTCAATTAATTTTTTTCATAATAGCTATCAATTCTTATCTAACATCCTATCTCTAACTGCTTCTTCTACAACCAGAAGCTTTGATTCCTTTAACAGTGCAGTATTGATAATTTGTACCATTCAGATAGCTCTTTTCTGGAATAGTTTGCTTTCCAGAATGGGCATGGATCTACTCGGAAGATTGGTCACAGAGCATTACCAAGTAGGGATGGGCATGAACTGGCTGACAAACTAAAGTTCGTCATGAAGTTTGGTCAGTTCATGGTTTGCTAAACAATGTCCACGAACTGAAGAATCACCACCAACCTCCATGAATTTTGATGCAGTTCATGGTGGTTTGTGAAGAGCAGAAAGCAGAGGTTCACAAAAAAACAGCTGGGCAGTGGGGAGCTTCCTGCCACTCAGTTGTTTAGTTTAAATGGCTCAGAGCCATTTAAACCATTGCTTTCTGCTCCCCACAAAAAGCTGCAGGGAGCAAAAAGCAGCGGGTTAAACTTTAAATGGCTCATGAACTGATATGTACCAGTTCATGGTTCATCCACGAACCAAAAATGCAGTTCGTGCCCATCCATGTTACCGTAGTTTCTCTTGAGGTCCAAATTGTAAAAGACCTGTTCTCTTTCAGAATAGCATCTCTGGATGGCACTGCAGACACAAGCAGTTGTAGCAAAGCAGTTAGACAGGTATAATGATGTCTACTGGGATGGTGGTAACAGTGGCCAGTGGCCTCAAAGGAACCGCTGAACCCGCAGATACAACCTGCTCTGAATTTGGGTTAAAGTTACATCCACAGACCTAGTGTACAGCACACACATGCACACATCAGTTGTGTGGGCTGATGTGGCTCTGCAGGGGGTTAATGGAGAAGTCATTCATTAAAACTACTCAGTAAACTACTCTATCAACAACCAGATAGAGAAATCTGAATAGGAATCTGGAGGCAACCTGGGAAGATGCCCTGTCAGTGCTAGGTGGTTTCCCTTTCTACCTCATGTTTCATAAAGTATGTAGATCATGCTTCAGGGCTATTAAATGTGATTTTTCACTCCTCTGTCATCTTCACACTAAGTGGCACCCATGCAATCTAAATTGATTTGCAGAGTTGGAGAACAGAAATTGCCGCTTTTACTCTTTTCATCTGGGGAGAGCAGCTCTGCTTATCTTGAGCATTAAGATGCTTTCTCCTGCTTGTCGCTGTGTATTCTTACAAGTGAAAAGGAGATAGACATTTGCGGAGCAGGTGTGAAGAATTTCCCATTTATCTGAACATTAAGAACTGCAATAGTTGAGGTAGTTATTTTCTGACTTGATTCCAAGGTCAGCTGATACTAAATTCAGAGGCAATTACCGTAAATCAAATTGTCGAGGATCCCTTTGGGGTAGTATGAAGATACCTTTGCAACATGCTCCTCCCCCCCCCCCAGTTTCTTTCTAACCCTAGAGCTCACACATCTAGCAGCTGCTTTCTTTTTGACAATTCGTCACTCCTGAAAAATGTTTGCAAGCACTTTGGATAATTTCCAATTCATTCTTGCAGGAAATGAGGATTTGCTTCCTCACTTGGGATACCTGCTGCTAGGTTTATTCACTAATAAGCATGATAAATGTTTTAGCCTTTGATCAGTGCTAATTTAACAAGTAAGCTCCACACACAAAAAAGTCTTTGAGGCTCAGGGGCTCAAGACGGCGCATGAGTTGGAAATATGATTGATTGTGTTGCTGTGAGAAATTTCCATAAAAAAATCTTTTATCATGCTGCTGTATTTCGAACAATTAAATCAAAAGTGAAAGATACCTCACTTCCAATGAAGGGAAAGGATGGAGACAGAACTTCACACAACTTGGCTTCAAACTACTAAGTTGATTTTTGCGAAACATTTTCAATTTTCTCTTTAATTAATGGATAGACTTTTTTTTTACTGCTGCTGGTAATTTTTTTTCTTTTAGTTATGCTTTTCTAGTTTTTGGTGTGAAAGGTAAATTTAAAAAAATGATATACAGTATTGTTTCCCAGACTAAAATGGTAGAAAACATAGAGAAGGCAAGGTTTTGGTTTAAAAAAATGATATACAGTATTGTTTCCTAGACTAAAATGGTAGAAAATATAGAGAAGGCAAGGTTTTGTTTTTTTTCCGAGGGAGGATGAAACTTTATTCCTGCAAGTGAAGCAGCGTGTTTAATATTTGTCCTGGAGCTTACCTTCCTGTGACATATACAGTAGAAAGTTAAACATAAACTTATGAAAGAAGCTGCTTAACAGCCAAATATTCAAGATTGGAAGTTCTTTTGCCACACACTTGGAATATTCCCCCTGTATAATAACTCCCATTTGGCAGTGCACCCCTTCATCCTTCCTGACTTTGGCTCACTCCCAAAGTTTCATTCACCAGCTTCCTGAAACACAGGTTTGCAAACCAGAGAAGCATCATGAATTGAAGTTTCATACAAGATAAATATTGACCTGCAATGCAATGCAGTTGCTGAGTTTCTCATGTACAAGATTATTGTTGCTTGAACAAAACCTTAAGTTCTACGTATAAGATCCCCTACCAATTTTATGAGAGGAAACCAATCCAACAGCTAATTTTTATACAACAGCCTAATCAGGAGTCTCAGTATTACTAATATCCGTATCTTAATACTGAAAACAAATATGACTCCATAGTGTGGCAACTTTGCTGCTTCCTCAAGCAAACTAATCTTATACATGTTTGCTCTGAAGTAAGTCCTGCTGTAGGCAATAGGATGTACTTCTATGTGTGTGGCTTACTCCTACAAAATAGTAAAAGTTAATAAACTCTGCTAGTGAAGTGAATTACAAAATATTGCTTATATAATTGCCTATATAATATTGCCTATATAAATACCACTTATCTCCCTTATAAATAAAAGCTGAATGGTGGTGGCACTTCTCTAGAACATTCCACATGCTCTGGAATTGGTTGGCGCCCTGGTGTGTCACTCAGAATCTGTCCCTATCCACGGGCTGCATTGCTTGAGTCTCACCTCCATAGCCAGTCAGAACACAGAGGTTATTTGCATATGCAGCCTCATTGGCTTTTGCCTCGGAACACAGAGGTCATTTGTATATGCGACTTGATTGATTTTTGCCTCTAACATTCTAAACAGTTTACTGTTCTGAGGTAAAATGTGTCCAATCTCCAGGTGAGGGCTGGAGATCACTCAGAATTACAACTGCTTTCAGGGGTCATTTTTGGGGGGGGGAATGCAGGGGAACGCCGTCCCCCCGGGTGAGGTGTGGGGGGCGGGGCACATGACGAAGCCCCGCCCCCTGCTTCCAGAGCCTGCCTGTAGGGTCGTGTCAGCCCTTGCTAAGTAATGCGCCAAAATGCTTCACCCAGCTCTTTCCGAGTTTTCCTCCCGTTTGCAGAAAAGCAAGCCCTACATGTGGGTACAAAGTAGCAACATCTCCCGCCCGACTCAGTCCTCCCAGCACCCTCGCGGAGAGGGCTTCCCTGGGGGACTCTGCTTGCAGCGGGCTTACTGCGGGCGGACACCCCCCCTGTTAAAGGCAGAAAGGGGAGAAGCAGCCACCACCAAAGCAGCGGAGGCTCCAGCTGCAAGACGCGCGCCACAGCCTGGCCTGGAGCTCAGGTGCCGGGAGAGTTTTAGAAAGCGCGGCGCCGGGTGAGGAGGGAGGCCCACCTACCTCCTCCCAGCCTCCCTTCCCCTCCTCCACACGGTCAGTTTTGTTTGGGGTCTCGGGGCTACCAAGTCCCACTTGGGGAAAGCGGCTGGGAGGGACCAACGTCGCGCCCAGCTTTGAGGGGTGTCTGTGTGCGCGTCTCTCTCTCTTTACAGAAGCTCTCTCCGTACGTGTTTGTTCCGCCTTCTGCGAGTGTGTGGCTTCGCATCCTCTGCGCGTATGTGTGGCTTTGTGGGTGTGGGGTCCCCCCCCTTGGCTGCCTGTTGCCTGGACTAAGGGCAAGATTCCCACTGGCAGTGCCAGCCATTCATTCTCTCTCTCTCTCTCCCCTCCCCTCCACTTCGCTTTGGAACTGGCTGTTTCCCATTAAGGATTCCTCTCTGCAAGAAGAAGGAGCTGAAAAGGATGCTCACCCCCAACACGCTGCGATGTCAGGCCAATAAATAGACCCCCCCACCCGCCCCAGGGCACTGGATTGTAAGGAGTGGAGGGGGGGGTTGTTAAAAGCCAGGGATTTCCCTGATGAGAAACACTCCAGAGGCAGCGGCAACCGAAGGGAGAATGTCCCCAGAATATCAACAAGCGGAAAGGCGCGCACAGGGCACCAGCTCGCCTCTCGCCTTCTCTCTCTCCCCCCCACACTCCACTCTTTGTCCACCTCCGCCAGGCTCTCAGCTTTTCGCAGCAAAGCGGTTTCCCTTTATTGATCCACTGTCCCCCTCCCCCCCATGCGCAAAGTTGAGGCCGCAGCGCCACCGGCTTCTAAAACTTTGCCGGGGCCTGAGCTCCCCGCCAGCCAGCCCTCCACCTCGGAGCTGCTGCAGGCGTCGCGAGCCCCAGCCCACTGGGCGAGGAGCATGGATGGGGCGGCGGGCCCTGGATGGGGGCGCCAAAGTTCCCCCCCAAGGTAAGTGCGCCCTGCTGCTAGCTGGCTGGCGCGCGCGAGCACCAGCTCTGCTCCTCACCCACCTACCTTCTCCCACTGGGCAAGGAGCCGGGCTGGGGCTTGCCGCGCCAGCCAGCCAGCAGCAGGGCACACTCCCCCACTCTGAATCATGGTGGAGATGTTTGCCACCATGTGATCTGCACCCATCCCCTGCACATGGAGCAGAGCCACTTAGTAGCCAGGAGGCAGGACTGTCCACTCCTGGGGTCTGGGCCCAACAGTCTGGACAGTGAGCTCTTCTGGTTACGCCCAGTGTGTGGTGAGGGAGAGGTAGTTGTGCTGCTGGCTGCTCCAGAGGTCTGTGATGAAATGGATGGTTCAGCCTTGCACTTTGGAATGCTCAGCCTTGACCAGCACCACCAAGAGTGATACATGGTGGGCAAGACTCACCAGTTCATGGTCCCCTGCAAGGGGACAGAGTACTAGTGTCAACCTCGCTGTTCATTTTACTTTCACTTTGTGGGATGCTATGATATGCCAGACACCTTATCTTTCCTGAGAGCTTTTAGTGTCCTTGAGTCTCATCTTTCTGTGCTAGCTTTTGTCATACAGTTGGGGGGGATGGTACTGAAGGGGGATAGCTGGCAGTTACATTTGGCGGGTGAAATCCCAAAGGGTAATTGGTTCTGAACCTTTTAGGGCCCTTGCTTGAACCCTGTATATCTATTGTTTTGTGTCTTTAACCCCAGTTATAACACAGTCAGTGTACAGGCTGGATCCTATCAATGTCTCAATAAACTTATCATTCTCCAGAGTGAATGTTGTTGGGAACTGATTTATCCAGGAGTCTGACAACTAGGGAGCCAGGTGGTGCAGCAGCCAGTGAAAGGCTACGTTCTCCATAAGGGAGAAGGCTTGGCCATCCATGGCAATCATCTCACCAATGGGGGGAGTGAGGGCTTCCTGAGCCCTTCCTTTTGCCCCTTTGGGTGGCACTGTCGGCGACCCTGGGACCATGACCTCTTGGAGGCTGGCCTGCCTTGGGGTCCCAGCCATGGCACCCAGAGTGTTTCATATGCCAGCATTATCTGCTGTAAAATTATCTTCTGCTATAAAGTACATAAATAAATATCTTGTAATAAGAATAGTGTGTTGTCTGTGATGATGCCTGTATTACAGGGTTTTGCAAAAGCCTGGCAGTTGTAGAGTTGCTCTTATGTGAGTGCTTCAATCCTCCACCTGATGGAGCAAGATTGGAATCTAATGGCCCAATTACCCAGCATGCCTCATGTCCCTCATTCCTTCCAAGAGGAATGCAGGCAAAAATTCCCCCCAAACCCATTTAAGAGTGGGAAATAAAATCACCTCCGGTTCATTCCTCTGACTGTTGGCTATGTTACTGTATACATGAACATGTATTACTCTCATACAAAATAACTTTGTAGTCTGTATTCCCTTGGTTGCTCCTGAAAGCAAGATCTGCATTTGGATATATCACCATGGAGTTGTAGATTTCACTTGAGGCCTCTCTGCATTATGTTCCCCATTTGGATAACAAAATGGTGGTATTCCAAAACTGAATTCCATGTAAGTGTGTGTCGGTCCAAGCACACAGAGATATGTTAGGCCTTAACTGGTTAATACTACATAAACAATAATAAACAATAATAATATAATAACCTTGACACAGAGAGTACTCCATCTTTCTGTGTTATACCTCTGAGGATGCCAGTCACCGCTACTGGTGAAATGTCAGGTCCTACAATGCCAAGACCACAGCCATACAACCCAGAAAATCTACAACAGCTAATAATAATATAGTCTTGAGATCCAGAACAATTCCACTCCCCAACCCTCTGTCAAGCTGCCACAAACCTGCCGACAATCATGCTGAGCTTGACAGTCCTTTCTTCCTTCATTACTTTATCCTACTAGGTTTGGTTTTCTGCTCTGTCCTTGTTGTTATTCCCACTGCCTCAGGCTACTCTGAATCATGGTGGAGATGTTTGCCACCATGTGATCTGCACCCATCCCCTGCACATGGAGCAGAGCCACTTAGTAGCCAGGAGGCAGGACTGTCCACTCCTGGGGTCTGGGCCCAACAGTCTGGACAGTGAGCTCTTCTGGTTACGCCCAGTGTGTGGTGAGGGAGAGGTAGTTGTGCTGCTGGCTGCTCCAGAGGTCTGTGATGAAATGGATGGTTCAGCCTTGCACTCTGGAATGCTCAGCCTTGACCAGCACCACCAAGAGTGATACATGGTGGGCAAGACTCACCAGTTCATGGTCCCCTGCAAGGGGACAGAGTACTAGTGTCAACCTCGCTGTTCATTTTACTTTCACTTTGTGGGATGCTATGATATGCCAGACACCTTATCTTTCCTGAGAGCTTTTAGTGTCCTTGAGTCTCATCTTTCTGTGCTAGCTTTTGTCATACAGTTGGGGGGGATGGTACTGAAGGGGAATAGCTGGCAGTTACATTTGGCGGGTAAAATCCCAAAGGGTAATTGGTTCTGAACCTTTTAGGGCCCTTGCTTGAACCCTGTATATCTATTGTTTTGTGTCTTTAACCCCAGTTATAACACAGTCAGTGTACAGGCTGGATCCTATCAATGTCTCAATAAACTTATCATTCTCCAGAGTGAATGTTGTTGGGAACTGATTTATCCAGGAGTCTGACAACTAGGGAGCCAGGTGGTGCAGCAGCCAGTGAAAGGCTACGTTCTCCACAAGGGAGAAGGCTTGGCCATGCATGGCAATCATCTCACCAATGGGGGGAGTGAGGGCTTCCTGAGCCCTTCCTTTTGCCCCTTTGGGTGGCACTGTCGGCGACCCTGGGACCATGACCTCTTGGAGGCTGGCCTGCCTTGGGGTCCCAGCCATGCCACCCAGAGTGTTTCATATGCCAGCATTATCTGCTGTAAAATTATCTTCTGCTATAAAGTACATAAATAAATATCTTGTAATAAGAATAGTGTGTTGTCTGTGATGATGCCTGTATTACAGGGTTTTGCAAAAGCCTGGCAGTTGTAGAGTTGCTCTTATGTGAGTGCTTCAATCCTCCACCTGATGGAGCAAGATTGGAATCTAATGGCCCAATTACCCAGCATGCCTCATGTCCCTCATTCCTTCCAAGAGGAATGCAGGCAAAAATTCCCCCCAAACCCATTTAGGAGTGCGAAATAAAATCACCTCCGGTTCATTCCTCTGACTGTTGGCTATGTTACTGTATACATGAACATGTATTACTCTCATACAAAATAACTTTGTAGTCTGTATTCCCTTGGTTGCTCCTGAAAGCAAGATCTGCATTTGGATATATCACCATGGAGTTGTAGATTTCACTTGAGGCCTCTCTGCATTATGTTCCCCATTTGGATAACAAAATGGTGGTATTCCAAAACTGAATTCCATGTAAGTGTGTGTCGGTCCAAGCACACAGAGATATGTTAGGCCTTAACTGGTTAATACTACATAAACAATAATAAACAATAATAATATAATAACCTTGACACAGAGAGTACTCCATCTTTCTGTGTTATACCTCTGAGGATGCCAGTCACCGCTACTGGTGAAATGTCAAGTCCTACAATGCCAAGACCACAGCCATACAACCCAGAAAATCTACAACAGCTAATAATAATATAGTCTTGAGATCCAGAACAATTCCACTCCCCAACCCTCTGTCAAGCTGCCACAAACCTGCCGACAATCATGCTGAGCTTGACAGTCCTTTCTTCCTTCATTACTTTATCCTACTAGGTTTGGTTTTCTGCTCTGTCCATGTTGTTATTACTAATTCTTTTGATTTGATTTTAGTCTGATCTAGAACTGATTATGAATCTTACTCGAGGTTGTGTACATAGTGTTGTAAACTCATTTGTAACCACTTTTTGAAAAGTGGCTTACAAAACACAAATCAATAATCAATACACTTATTGTCCAAAAATAGCAACATTGTTACCTAAGCCAGCAGAACAATTACACAATGGAAACTTTTATGATGATGCGGTAATCAGGTTTTCACTTGAAACTTGGTTGTACCAAGATAACATTGCAACATTAATTGATTATTAATGACATGCCTTTTGCACATTTATAATGTTTGTGGTTTCCCCTCTCCTTGTGTTTCATGTTACTGTTAAATCAATTAATGGTAACAATCCTGAGCAAGGTAATTGCCATATAGGTGTCAAAGTCTTGGGCTTGTTCACAAATGCTCACTTGATCATCCCCCAAGTCCTGCTGAGCTGTTGTTGTAAGTTTTAGGTGGATTAATGATTTCAGGAGCTCAGCTCACCAGTATAAAAATCTAACTTTATCTGAAAGGAAATGTATATTCTTGGCATAGAGATAAAAATTAGCTTGGCTTTCTGCCAGACCTTCATTATTGTTATCTGGCCAAAATACAGGAGAGGAATATACAATCCCATTTTATATTTCCAATGGAACAATGTATCTGGTGAAAAGTAATTAAGATTTAAAATGTAGAAGTAAGGATGAGATGGGATTTTGAAAACTGTCAGGTTTGATTTGAACGTGCTATTTGATTTCATTTCTCTTTTTTTTCTGAGAAACAAACGTGAGTGTCCTTATTTTGCCTTTTATTGTGTCTTTATTAGGTTTTAATTATTGAGTCTGGAAGCTGCCTGGACCACTCTGCTGATTGGGGGTGGGGGAATAATAACTATAAATAAATAATGAATATATATTTAATGACACAGGGACAAGTGAATGTTCCCAGGTACTCTCTTTTAATCTTTTTGTCAATGATTTTGTTTCTCCACTTTTTGCTTCAGTTGTAAATTGGTTTCTATTATACTCACATGAGGGAAGTAGAAATACCTAAGCCAGATAGAAGACCTACTGAACATCACCCCATCCCCTTTCCATAGGCATTTCATAAGCCAGAGCCTGCCCAAGGTGGATGGAAAGGAACTGAGGAGCAATTATTACGCCTATTGTGCGGTGGCAAAATGAGCTCACTGCCAGCATGAATCCACCCATTGCTCTCAAGTGGAGCTTTTCCCGGTTGAGAAGAGGCGCCTATAACATGCCCCTGATCAGGGTGGATTTGATTTAAATCAAATCAATCATGATTTAAATCACTAGTTAGTAAGACTAGACTTAAATCATGGTTTTCTACCCAAAGACTCATTCTTGCTGGTATAACCTTAATATTTACAACCAGATGGTTTCATTTTTAGAATAACTTTTCAGATTAGTTTTACAGTTTTATCAAATAATTCAAAAATACATAACTATGAAATTATTGTGAGGTGAACTATCTCCAGTGTAATAGGTTAATCATTCATATTTGGAGAACTTTTCTGCTATACTTTATTGGAAGGAGAAAAATAATCATTATCTTAATAATTTGCTTAAACATCCACATTTGTTAACTGATGTGGTTAAATAAAATATCTTTTAAAAACCACCTTAGACTATCAGCCTGGTTCACACATGAAAAACTTTATCAGGTCTCAAATGATTTCTCAATTTAGAATGAATAAGTCCAAAGGAAGAGAATATTCTTTCTATGCCAGCAGAAGAAGCTACTGCTGTTAAAAGTGAAATCATTAATTCAACAGTCTCTAAATGCAAGTGCTTAAGTGACTTGCATTCATTAGTGTGCTTTTCTTTAAAACATTATCAGCATATTTCTTGAATGGTTTCCCCTTCACTCTGAAGTTTATTATAGATGGCATTACAGATGGATGATTGCTGGATATCCATGTCATGGCTAACTCCTCTTCCTCAGCACTTAAGGTTTGACCCTGGTACCAGATATTGACAATATTTGCAAAAAATGAGCTGGAGACGGTGCTTGTCCCATTTTTTTTTTAATGTTTGTAATTTAATTCTGTCAGTGTATAGTTCTGTTTTTATGTGCTCACTCAGTTCCTTCCACATTTCAACAGCATCAGCAATAAAACAGCTATTTTTCTGTATTTTGTTTAAAGCTTCAGAAACGGGTTTCCGGATGCTCAGCATATATTCAATATTTCTCTTAATCCCAATGTTGAGGATTTTGGCCGTGACGTGCCATCTATTTTCTCTTGATTTTGTTCACAAACTGTCATTAGAATGGGCCAGTTCTTGATATACTGCTCAAAACAGTCCACTACAGAGTTCCATGTAACATCTTGCGGGAGCGTTAGCTTGGTTCCACCCATTCCACCCAGAGCTGCTGTTGCAAAATTATTATTATGGAAGTATTTAGCAATTTCAATGGCATCAGTCTTTATTTCTGGAACACTGAAGTCTTTGTCTAGGAGGCACAGCAAATGAGCACTGCAGCCATATGTTATTAGCTTTGTATTCCCTACTTGCTCTTCTAAATTTCTTCTCATCTTGGATACATTTGCCACATTGTCTGTGACCAAACTGCATAGTAGACATTTGAATTTTTTGTTCATGTTATTGTAGCTTTTGCTGCCACTTGTAAGTATTCTGTTGTGTGTGCATTTCCTGACACATCAATTATTTCTACAAGGAAGACATTCCCTATTTCTGTTGTTATACAAACATGTACAACAGGATCATTGTGGACATTACTCCACCCATCAAGACTTAGGTTAACAATTTTACCCTCTAGGGCTGTTGCACATTTCTCCATTTCTCTGTCACACACTTTATCCAGCAGTTTCCCTGCAACATTTGCTCTGCTGGGTGGACTGTATCCTGGTCTCAGTGACTGAATCATATTAACGAAGTGTGGATTTTCAATCAGATGGAAAAAAGAGTTTGTTGTGTAAACAAACTGGGTGATTTTTTCATCAATTAACTCATTTTCTAATCTGCTGGTTTTTATCACAAACTTATCTATGGTGGTTCCTGGATGGTCGGCTTTATTCTTTCTTTAAGGCGATAAACTGTGGATGTGTGATGTATATGATGAATCTAAAACACTATCCTGGATGGATAACTCTGAACCTGTAGAACAGGGGGATGGTGATCTTGAAGGTGGATAGTTTCCAGAATCCTTTATGTTGATGATGGATTCCCCTAAACAAAAAAGTCAGTGGTGCTATTTTATTAGTTATACCATTTCTGCTCATTTAGTATTACTCATTGTATTTACTACCACCCAGTACTGCCCAAAAAAGGAATATTTGCTTGTTTCAACTCCTTATTTCTTCATAACAACTGTATCCAAATTACAGTAACATTCAGTAATAATAATAACAAATACAATTTTGCTCAAACATGACAGTTCCTCAAAGGAGTCTTTAAGACATATGATGAAATCAAAACATTTACCAACCTGAAGATCCTTCCTGTTCAAACATGTTCCTTTTGTCGTCTTCATCACAGCACTTCTCATGATGTTGTTTCATTTGGGCCACCAGGCCTTGCATTTCTTTGTTGCGGTGTTTGCATTTTGCATACATACCTGCCTTACTCATAGGTAGAGGAACTTCATTAAAATATTCCTAAACTGGATCTCTTTTATGGCCTGCTGCCATTATAGATTGTCTCCGCCAGGGTAAAAAATAATATGATAAACCTCAGGTTATACACACACTGATCCAAAGACTTGTGGAATATTCTGCTCAAAAGGTTTCACTTTCATTTTTACTGCTTGCCCCTCCCTCTTCACACTTTGCTTATTCCACTCCCAACAATCTTCTATTCATTGATTTTTTTTTAACTTACCACTTAAGAGGCAAGGGGTTGATTCTGTATATATAGATTTGCAAAGGAACAATGGGATTAAGGTAACTGTATGTTTATTTCATAACATTTTTGCTGTGAAGAAGAGGCATGTGATCTCTGCAGACACAAATTCACAGTTTTGAGAACTGTAAAACCAAGCATCTGTGATAATATCTTCTAGATAGAAAAATTGCCCAGTAATCTTACAGACACCTCTGTAAGAGCATGACATTGTGAATGGATTAATGGAATACATTTACCAAAAAAAATTAAACATTGCATGAATATTGCATGATCCTTATTTCATGATGAATAACCCTTGGATTATAATGTATCTTAAACAGAAAACTATCTTTAGATCTATTTTTCCTCAAAAAGCATTTTATTTTAAAAAATTCAATTTAAATTTTAAAAATCTGATTTAAATTTTTAAAAATCCAATTTTTTAAAAATAAAAATATCATTGATTTTATCCTGATTATGCAGATCTAGAAAGCATACAGGCTCACAGTGATTCATTTGCAAAGCAATTACATAGAAATCATTTGATCTATCACAACTTGGATGCTATTGTTGGTTCAGTTCAGTCGCAAAATGCTGAGAGCACCTTCTGATCATAGTTGTATGGATAGATTTTAGTTGGCAAGGCCTGACGGAGTGGGCAGAGCTGCTTAGAAGTGTGTGGCCCACAATAATTAGGGCTTCATGGCTTGTCCTTCATGGCTCATGGTATCTAGCTAAGTTGGGTTGGTCAAGGGTATCCAGGAGGTAATAAGTGTCTCTCTGTTGGAGGGTATAGTTCTGACCACTTTGAAAGAAGAAGAAATCCCCTGAACATGAATAACCTGAGTAATTCCCACCCAGTGGCCAACAATCTATTCTTGGAGCATGCCTATGCAACTTCAGATGCTTTTAAAGGCAAAAGATAATCTAGACCCATTTCAATCCACATTCAGGCCTGGCTTGGGCTGCCCTGACCAACCTTTGTTGGAAGAATGACAGAGGACGTTCATCCATGCTGATTCTTCAGTATTTCTGGACAACTTTTGATATTATCAACTATAGTGTTCTTCTGGAGACACTGGCTAGGTTGGGTGTGGGGTGTACTGTGCTTTGGTGGTTTCGTTCTTACCTGGCCAGCCAGTTATAGAACATGGTGTTGAGAGATTTCTGGTCAGCCCCTATCATGTTTATGTCATGGGGTACTGCAGAACTCCCTGTTTGTTTAACATCTACATGAAACTGCTAGGAGAAATCATCAAAGGATTTGGAGTGCTACCAATATACAGATGATACCTGGCTGTATTTCTTCTTAACAGCTGAGTTGGGTACATCTGTGGATGCCTAAATAGTAACGGACAGATGAAGACTCCATCCAGGTCAAGATCAAACTGTACTGATGAATGATAAATCTCTTCAATGACTGAGAAGTCAGTCTAAGAACATAAGAAGAACTTGCTGAATCAGACCAGTGGTCCATCTAGTCCAGCATGCTGTTTCACACAGCAGACAACTGCCCTAGAAGACCATGGGGGTTAAGGCCCTCCCATGATGCTGCCTCACAGCATTGGTATTCATGGGTTTGCTGTTTCCGTAGCTGGAGGCTCCCTTCGGTCACAATGGTTATTAGCCATTGATGGACCTACATTCCACGAATTTGTATAACTGTTTTTAAAAAGCTATCTATGCTCATGGCCATCATCCCCTCTTGAATCCCAACATTTAATTACTCATTTAATTTATTTATATTTATTTATTTGATTTATATCCCACCCTCCTTCCTTTTGTCTTCCCTGAGCCTATTTCTCAACAATTTGATTGGGTGCCCTGAATTCTATTGTTATGGAAGAGGGGGGGAAAGCTATTTCTATCTTGCTGGTACACACTGGAATGTGATGTGCCACAAGGGGTGATCCTCTCACCAATGCTATTTAACATCTATATGTGCCCCCTCACCCAGCTGGCATGAACGTATGGGCTAGATTGTCATCAGTATGCTGATGACACCCAGCTCTATCTGTTGATGGATGGCTGACCAGACTCCACCCTAGAAAATCTGGGCAGGGCATTAAAGGCCGTGGCTGGGTAGTTACAACAGAGTTGGTTGAAACTGAATCCATCAAAGACGGAGGTCCTGTGTCTGAGCTGGGGTGGTGTAGGTTCGGGTATTAAGCTCCCAGCCCTTGTTGGGGCACTGTTGGTGCTTGTGCCAAAGGTTAGGAACCTGGGCATGACCTGGATGCTTCACTTTCTATGGAGGCACTGGTCACTACAAGTGTTGCCTCTAAGCTGAGTTAGTGTGAGCTAGCTCACAGTTTTTTAGCCTCCAGCTAACACATTTCTGTGTTTGCTCAGGAAGGATGGCTCTAGAGCAAACAAATTTATGCAGTAGCCAAATTGCTCACTCACAACTTTAATGCCAGTGGCTCACAAAGTAGAATTTTTGCTCACAAAACTCCGAGCTTAGAGGGAGTTTTCACTACCATTTCACTACCATTGCCAGTTCTGCCTTTTATCACCTTCAGCAGGCCAGGCAATTGGCCTCTTATCGCCTCCCTACATAGAAGTTGCCCTGACTATTTGCCCTGTGTGGAGTACTAGTATTATATGAGCTTGGTGTGACTCCAGTTACCATCAGATGGCTTATATTCACCATCTTTTAATTGTTCAATGGTTTTAGCTGTTTTAAGAATTAATTATATTACCTGGTTTTAATTGTTCATGCACTTTGTTGTTACCTGCCCTGAGCCCATTTTGGGAAGGGCAGGATATAAATTTAACTAATAAATAAATATCCACTTTCTCCACACAATTCATAGAGCTGATTCTTACTAAAGTCTAAAATGCCTGGGCTACTTACAGGACCACTTCCTCCCACCCCTGCTTCAATCTATAGTCCAATTCTCTTTGCCCCTACCTGTGGAGGTAAGGTGGGCAGTGACCAGATGCAGTGTTTTCTCAGTGGTAGCTCCTCACCTTTGGAATGTCCTCCCTTGTGGCTCATCTGGTGTCTGCTTCATTGCACTTCAGGTGCCAGACAAAAACGTTTCACTTTCACTAGGCTATAAATTAAAGTGTTCCACCTCTTAAAGCTGTTTCGATGGTCTGGTTATAGTCTTAATTGTTTTATGTCTTCCCTTGGTATTGGATTTTTTTATATCTGTTCTTTTATGGTTTTATTCTATTGCTTATTTTGCTTTGGATCAGCTTCAATCATTCTTTATGGCCAGAACTCATAAGATTGTTGTAAGGGACAAGCTCTTATATTATGGAATGTTTTGAATGAGGTTATTATTTTATTTTATTTTTTATTTATAATTTGATTTATATCTCGCCCTCCCCTAAGGTTCAGGGCGGCTAACAATTGGGGGGAAAGCCATAATTGAAACAATTAAAACAAGATAAAAACATAACAGTAGTACAACAAAGTGCTGGTGCTGTGATGTTCCCAGTCCCAAGATGGGTTCTGGTAGGGTGGATCTGGACCAACAATGTAAGTTCCAAAGCAGCAGATAGCCAGTCTTCTTCCCAGGGCCCGCTTGCACCCTGATGGTATCTCTGCCAATTTTTGGCAATGGTGCATTGATGGGACAGTAGTGGCGGTGGCTCCTACTCGAAAGCCTGGTGGAAAAGCTCCATCTTGCAGGCCCTGCAGAACTACGCAAGATCCCGCAGGACTCGGATCTCCTCTGGGACCTCATTCCACCAGGTAGGAGCCACCACCAAAAAGGCCCTGGCCCTAGTCTCAGCGAATTTGACGTCCCTGAGGCCTGGGGTAGTCAAAATATGTTGGCCCCCTGACCGTAGTGCCCTTGGGGGAACATATGGGGAAAGGCAGTCCCTTAGGTATGCCAGACCCTGACCATAAAGGGCTTTAAAGGTAAGAACCAGCACTTTGAAGCGGATTCGACTTTGATGTCTGAAAATAAAAGGGCAACCTATGAAATGTTATTGAATGAGAAAAATGAGTTAAAATCGATTGAGGCACTACGAAAAATGAATATAAACCTTACATGGTGGGAGATTTCACAACTGCAATCAAGATTTAGTAAAGACAAAACAATGAGTTTTTATAGTTCAAAAACAGATTTAGATAAAATATGGCTATCAACCTCCGATAAGCTGATTCAAAAGTTGTATAATTTTTTACTACATGATGTAATGCCAGATGAAATAGTTAAATCTTCAATGGTTGTATGGATGCAGGATATAGGATATAGCCTGAACATAGATGACTGGTCAAAAATCTGGAAAGCAGTTAAATTACTAAAATCAACGTTGTATAAAGAAAATCTATTTAAAATGTTTTATAGGTGGCACTAGTCACCGGATAGAATGGCCAAATGTTATAAGGAGGTATCAAGAAACTGTTGGAGGTGCAAAAATAACATAGGTACATTCTTCCACATGTGGTGGCGGTGCAAGAAGATTTATAATTTTTGGAAAGATATTAAACAGCTAATATTAGAGATTATGGATATAGATTTACATCACCACAGCCAGAATTCTTGTTGCTAAATGTTGGAAGGCAGAGAAATTACCCACTAGAGAAAAGTTGGTTACTAAAATATCTGAACTTGCAGAAATGGATAAATTGAACACGATACTTTCAGGAAAAGGTGGGAAAGCTTTTCAAAAAAGATGGTATAGAGTTAACAAATGGTTTGGAAAGAATGTTTAACGTAAACTTCAAAAAATTATTTATGTACTGTAATTTTGTTTTTGCTTTTGTAACATAAAAACCTACAAATAAATTGAATGATAAAAGAAGAAGAAGCGGATCCGGTATGCTATTGGCAGCCAGTGCAGTGCCTTCAGCACAGGCTGGATATGGTCCCACCTAGGGATACCCGTCAACAGCCTAGCTGCTGCATTCTGCACTAGCTTCAGCTTCCAGATTTGTGACAAAGGCAGCCCCAAGTAGAGAGCATTACAGTAGTCCAGCCTCGAGGTAACCGTCACATGGTTCACTGTAGCCAGGTCATCATGGTCAAGGAAGGAAACCAACTGCCGTACCGGCCGAAGATGATAAAAGGCCAACTTAGCAGTGGCTGCTACCTGGGCCTCCATCATTAAAGAGGAGTCCAAGAGCATTCCCAAACTCCACCAAAGGCGCCCCATCGAAGGTCAGGAGAGGGAGTCCCAACCCTGAACCGGCCCGACCAAGGCCCAGGACGTCCATCTTCGCTGGGTTTAGTTTCAGCCGACTCAGTCTGAGCCAACCAGCCACGGCTTGCAATGCCCATTGGAGGTCATCTGGGTCAAAGTTCAACCGGCTGCCCAGCATCAGAAAGAGCTGGGTGTCATCCACATATTGATGATACCCAAGCCCATACCTCTGGGCAATCTGGGCAAGGGGTCGCATGTAGATGTTAAACAACATCGGGGACAGCACTGCCCCCTGAGGCACCACACAATCAAGAGGGTGCCTCCAGGACCACTGCTCCCCTATTGCCACCCTTTGTCCCCAACCTTGGAGAAAAGAGGCAAACCATTGGAGGGTCAGCCCCTGAATCCCTGCGTTGGCGAGGCAGTGGGCCAGCAAATAAGGCACATTGGACACCGGCCGATAGTTTGCCAATTCAGTCGGGTCCAGGGATGGATTTTTCAAGAGAGGGCGGACCATCGCTTCCTTGAGTGCCCAAGGGAACAGCCCCTCCAAAAGGAACTTGTTGATAATCTCCCATGGGGCACCTTGAAACCCCTCGTGGCCTGCCTTAATGAGCCGGGAGGGGCATGGATCAAGGTCACACTTGGTTGGGCACACAGATATGAGCAATCTGTCAACTTCGTCCAGACTGAGTAGGCTGAAACGTTCTAAACCCGTAATCGAAGGCGCGCAAGGGGCCTCGAGTTCCCTCACTGTTTCAATTGTGGTGAGGAGATCTTGGTGAAGCGCCAGGACATTATCTGCAAAATAGCTCACAAATGCCTCACAGCCAATATCCAATTCCCTAATGTTTTGCCTGCCCTGTGGCAGAGCTGTCAAAGACCGAATTATACTAAACAATTGGGCTGGGAGTGAGCTCGCAGATGCAGTCTCGGTCACATAGAAGTCACTCTTAGCGGCCTTGACTGCCACCTCATAGGAAGATCCCCACACTTCTATTATCTCACAAAATGTGCAAAACAGAATTGTTTAGGAAGGCATTCTTATACAGAGTTAGAGCTGTGATCTGTAATGTAACCAATCAGCTCAGGGAGTGACCTCTATTAGGGAGACTGTGGTTTTTTTTAAAAAAAATCTCAGTGCTTCAGTCCCAGTGCCATTGTTTTACATGGAGTCTCTGCTGTTAGATTCAAATGACATATTTTGCAGTTGCCTTTCTGGTGTTTGTGAGTGTGAGTGTGTGCATGAGCACATGCCTGGAAATCATGGTTGACTTCTGGTGACCCCTAGTGGGGCAGGGACATTTCAGAGAGGTGGCTTTGATATTGCCTGCCTCTGTGTCCCGGCCCTGGTATTCCTTGGAGGTCTCCCATCCAAGTACTTGTCAGGGTCAGCCCTGATTAACTTCCAAGCTTGCCTGGGCTATCCAGGTCAGGGCACAATTGCCTTATTGATTGACTAAATAGATCTATCACACTTCTAATATGCTTTGAGTCCTATTGAGAAAGGCAAACTATAAATCAAAATAAAATTTAAAATATAATGAATAAAAATGCTTAGAATATATGCCTTGAGTCCTAGTGAGAAAGGCAAACTATAAATCAAAATACATTTTAAAATATAATGAATAAAAATGTTTACAGTTATGTCATTCATACACACATACACATACAGTGATTTATTGATGCACACATAATGTTGAAAATTGTATGTATATTATGGCGGAAATGTTGGTACTAGGAAACAAAAAACAGTGAGAAAAGAAAGGATTGTGGGGACAATTTGCGAAAGATCCAAGAAAAACTGAAAGGGGGATTTTCAGGTCAAAACGGCAGTGTGGGAATTGGAAATCATCCCTCATTTATTTCACCCTTGACGAAAACACATGAAGCCAACAGAATGTAGATGTGTATGTGAAGAATGAGATGATGGCTCTAGGTGTTTGGTCTGACACAGCCCCAGTCATTTTAAAGTGAGCCACTGAAGGATCGGCCTGCACGCTGAGTAAACCTTTCCAAGGTGGCAGTGAATAGAAGCTCAGGATTGATATGCTGTCTTTGTATTATCTCCTATGAATGATTTTATAAAGTGATAATTGGATGGTAGCTTCTGCATTCTGATTGCCTGAGGAGATTCACTTCCACTCTAATAAAGGAGATTAAAGTAACACAAGAAAAGTATAGCTTTCTGTTTAACAGCACACACAGTATTGATTTATGTATTTAATGGTGTGATTACTTTCTCTCAGAGTTTGAAATCCTGGTTGTTGTTGTTGTTCTACATCCACAGTGCCTGCCAGCCCCAGTGAAATTGGCTTGTGAAACAGTGATCAAGTAAACATCAGATTACAATGGGCCAGATAAATTCTCTACCATTCTGATTGCCAGCCTGATGACTTCTTCATTCAAGACCCGAAGTCAGATTTGCAAAGAAAACTGCAGGACTGACATCGCACAATAAATCATGTCTAACAACATGCTGGAAAATGGGCAAGAGACAGCTTGAACTGTGACAAATACAGCTGACAACAAGTGTATACATCTGCTTGGTAGGATTTATGAGAAGAGAATACAAACAAGGAGAGGTGACATTTTGGTTTGCTAAGAGTCCCTTTCAAGGCTGTTCATTATCTTGAAAAGCTAATAAGAAATTTAAATTGTGCTCACACTCAGAGTATGTTGAAATGTTTTTCATTTGGGGAGATGTTATGCTAAATGTTAGAAACTTGGTAAATGTTGGTACCTCCTGGTAAGGATGAAGATTTTAAAGAGCCATCTGAAGATGCAGAAAACTTTGATACGTACCAGTAACTCTCAAGGTCAATCAAAAGGATTTGGTAAGCTTATTTCTATCCAGCTACTATTGGGTATATCATTTACAGTGAATCCTTTTTAAATGTCCCTTCAAAAGTTTCTAACATGGCTTCAGAAGCAAAATGTCTATTGTATGGCTTGATAGATTATCAGATCAGATCTTCCTTTCTGATACTGCTTGTAAAGGACAATAGCTACCGTGACATAAGTGTAAATGTGGAAAAGAAGCCTTGTGATACAGTCATTTCTGACGTTTACTGTTACACTTCTCAAAAAACAAGGGGTGGGTGAACTCTTTCCTCCCTCCTCTGGAGAGCTGGTTGAGGGCAATGGCTAAGGAAGGACTAAAAAATGGATTAGGAAATCTGGTTTTATCACTGCTATGACTATGTGGCCTTAGACAAGTCATTTACACTCAGCAGAATTCCCCCATATGTAAATAACAAGAAGAATGAGAATGAAACAAAGAGAACTACAATGAATCTTTATTACACCATCATTGTAAAGATTACAAGATATGTATATGAAGCACTTTGAACTGTCCAAAGCACTGTAGAAACTTTTTTTATTGTTGTCATTATTATCATCATTATTCTCTCAATAAAAATGGACCAGATATTCTCCAGCTTTACTTAGAGAAGCCTTGGAGAAAGCACCAGTTTTTTTCTTTCTTACAGAGAGTTCCTTAAAAGTTTAAATGGATTGGGCTTGGAGATTGTGGTGTATTCAATCTGACCAAAGTATGTATGTGAACTCTGTCATTGAAACACCATGTGAAGCTTTCATCCTGGGCTAGGATCCTAATCCCTCACTTGTAATTGGTAGCCCAGGAAGAACCAACCAATCACCAACAGCCAGTTCCAAGAGCGGGAACTAATGTGATTGGACCTTATCCCTGCAACCTCATAGGTTGATATTGTATAATAGGGTGTGGCTACATTAGCCAGGAGAGTTTAAAAGTAGAACAGCTTCAATGTAAAAGCTGTTCTGGCTATTCATGTTGATCTGTTTAGAGTTGAGTTATGAGTTGCTGAATAAAGCTGATCTTTTGCTGAAATCACTGTCTGACTCTTTGTTAAGTAAACAACTTAACAATTGGCAATGAGGATGGGATCTTAAGGTGGGTAGGCAGCCCCACTTAAAACAATCCCACGATGGACAACAGTGAGCATCACACCGTGGCCGATCAGCCGCACGCACCACCCGAACCGGTGGAAGCGACTGCAATGATGGCCTATAGCCAGAGGTTCGAGGCATTCGAACCCACCACCGAGAACTGGGAGGCTTACCTGACGCGGTTCGAGTTCCACCTCGAGGCGAATGACATCGCGAAGGAGGAGAAGA
>NW_015167075.1:835840-859112 GCF_001447785.1 Gekko japonicus
TATGCTGAATCTTTTGCTGAATTTGCTGAAATCACTCTCTGACTCTTTGTTAAGTAACAATTGGCAATGAGGATGGGATCTTAAGGTGGGTAGGCAGCCCCACTTAAAACAATCCCACGACGGACAACAGTGAGCATCACACCGTGGCCGATCAGCCGCACGCACCACCCGAACCGGTGGAAGCGACTGCAATGATGGCCTATAGCCAGAGGTTCGAGGCATTCGAACCCACCACCGAGAACTGGGAGGCTTACCTGACGAGGTTCGAGTTCCACCTCGAGGCGAATGACATTGCGAAGGAGGAGAAGAAATGGGCAACCCTCCTGAGCTCTTGTGGCAAGAGCATGTTTGACATTGCCCAGTCGCTGGTCGCACCAGTAGACATCAAGACGGTGCCATTCAAGGACTTGACGGAGAAGCTGAAAACTCACTTCTCACCTCAGCTTTCCGAGATTGCCTGCTGGCACACTTTTTATAAAAGAAGCCAGGCAGCCAACGAGTCGGTGGCTGAGTATGTGGCGGCGTTGTGCAAGGCTGCATGGCCCTGCAACTTCGCGAACATCGAAGAAGCCCTGCGAGACCGGCTGGTGTGCGGCATGAGGGACAAAAGGCTGCAATAGCATTTGTTTGCCCGCACCACCTTGACTTGGGCTGTCGCCTACACAGAGGCCGTCGCCACAGAGGCAGCCGACAAGTCCACTAGAGAGGTCCGCCAGTGGTTGGCGTCAACAGAGCAGCGTGTTCACCACCAAGCTTCCAGAAACGAGGCCGGTGACGCAGCCGAGGACATCTATGCAGTAAAGGCGGGAGCAGACAAGCGGACCAGAGTGAAGCCCGCAGCCAGGCCAGCGTGCGCCGGTTGTGGCAGGAACCACCCTCGCAATCACTGCTGGTCCAGAGACATTGTGTGTCGATCTTGTGGAAGGTGGGGCCATCTAGCACAAGTATGCAGATCACAGAAGAAATCATCGCCGGCATCTTCACCAAGGAACCAGTGATCACAAACAGCCGTAAGGGAAGCCAGCTGTCAGATGACAACGAGCCTATCATCCGCATGGACTGTCCTTTGCACCGGGGGTCAGGGGAAGATCCACGTCACCCCTCTCCTAGACGGCATTCTGTGCAGCATGGAGGTCGACTCCGGATCATCAGTTATGGTGATCTCCACAAGAACGTGGCAGCAGCTGTTTCCAAACCAAAGTTGGCGACGGTTGAAGCCAGCAGACACGCGGGTATCAGATTTCCAGGGAAAGCGTATTCCTCTGGCGGGGAGGGATACATTCAATGTCGAATTTAAGGGGAAATGTTAATCTGCTTGGCCTGGATTGGTTCGAACCCCTGGGT
Organism: Gekko japonicus; assembly: GCF_001447785.1. NCBI lineage: Eukaryota > Metazoa > Chordata > Lepidosauria > Squamata > Gekkonidae > Gekko > Gekko japonicus. The sequence continues at coordinate 837,185 of NW_015167075.1, forward strand.
ATTGGCATTACAGGTGTGAATACCATTATTGAAAATAAATGGGCATTGTTGTATGCTGAGTTCCCTGAAGTGTTTGGGGGGGGGGCCTGGGAAGGTACAATGGGCCCCCGATATCATTTGAACTGGATCCCAACGTGACCCTGATTCGATTAAAATATCGAAAGGTGCCCATTTCGCTCAAACCCCGGATCGAAGCAGAGCTTGACAAGCTAATTGAACAGGGGGTGCTTGATCCGGTACTATTCAGCAGGTGGGAAACACCCATAGTCACACCTGTTAAACCAGACGGGTCTGTAAGGATTTGCGCTGACTATAAGTACACCCTTAATCGTGCCTTACAGCAGCACTCATATCCTGTACCCGTCATCAGCCACATCCTGGCGTCCCTGGGAGGAGGGAAATTTTTTGCAAAGTTTGACTTTGCTCAAGCATACCAGCAGCTGAGGCCCAAGGAGGCAGCTGAGGCCCAAACGATGGTCACCCACCGAGGGGCTTTCAAAGTAAAGAGGCTCCAGTTCGGAGTTAATGTAGCCCCAGACATTTTTCAAGGTCTCATGGAAGGGTTACTCCGAGGGGTGCCTGGCACAGTCCCATACTTTGATGACGTACTGATTGCAGGGGGATCAGAAAAATTGCTGATGGAATGAGTAAGGTCAGTGCTGGAGCGTTTTAAGTCTGCTGGCCTCAAGGTTAAACAGTCTAAATGCCTTGTGGGAGTTCCGAGTGTGGAGTTCTTTGAATTTCGAATCGACGAAAGTGATGTCCACCCCACAGAGGACAAAGTGGCGGCCATTAAGAGTGCCCCGCGACCCCACAACAAAAAAGAGCTCCAGTCCTTTTTCGGGCTGTTAAATTTCTATCATGCTTTTCTGCCACACAAAGCATCAGTGGCAGCGCCTTTGCATGCGCTCCTTCACAAGGACGCAAAATGGAAATGGGCCTCTGAACACGAGCGGACGTTTAACGGTGTAAAAGCCTTGCTTGTCATCTAATGCAGTGTTGACGCATTATGACGAGCAGAAGCTGCTAGTACTCGCAGCTGATGTCTCTCCGTTTGTGGTGGGGGTGGTCCTTAGCCACTTGATGCCGGATGGCAGTGAAGCTCTGATTGCTTTTTATTCAAAATCGTTATCTGCAGTGGAAAAGAATTACGCTCAGATTGATAAGGAGGGGTTAGCACTGGTATCAGCGGTAAAAAAGTTCCATGATTTTTTGTATGGGAGGAAGTTTCTCTTGGTGACGGACTCACAAACCGCTGTTAGGAATCTTTGCCCAATCCACTACAACCCCAGGATCTTATTATGTTTCAGTCTCAGCAAGTTCAGACCCCATTAGACTATACCTGAAGTTGGGATTTCCCCCTCCAGTGTGCATCACCTTATATTTACCAACACTGAACTTCATTTGCCACACTGTCATCCACTCACCCAGTTTATGGAGGTCCTCTTGGAGCTCTTCACAGTCAGCCTTGGTTTTCACCACCCTGAATAATTTTGTGTCATCTGCAAACTTGGCCACTACACTACTCAGACCTAGATCCAGATCATTTATGAATAAATTAAATAGTACTGGCCCCAATACTGATCTCTGTGGGACGCCACTGCTTACTTCCCTCCATCGTGAGAACTGTCAGTTGATTCTGACTCTTTGCTTCCTGTCATTTAACCAGTTTTTAATCCATAATAGAACCCATCATCTTATTTCATGACTGTTGAGTCTACAGGGTTACCATCATCTACATGCATGTTCACTTTCTCAACGAACTCCAAAAAGTTGGTGAGGCAGGAGTTCCCTTTGCAGAAGCCATGCTGATTTTCCCTCAGCAGGCTTTGTCCCTCTGTGCGCCTAACTCTCTATGTGCTTTTTCTCTCTGAAAAAAGGAAGGAAAGAGAAGCACTGCAACTTCCTCCTTCATCTGTCACCACCTTAGTGCCTACCCCACTTCTTTTATGGATCATCACTCCTGCATCCATCCACCTACTTCCATCTCAGCCTGGTCTCACTTCTCCATCTTCTCTTTTTGTCTGTCTCTGCCCTCACCCCACCATTACAGACAGCCACCTGCATACCTGTCCACATCGGCCAAAGTCCTTTGTGTTTTCTGAAGTTGTGCAAACAACAATTCTCTGGTTTGGGGGTGCTTGTGACTCCCCATTTTAAAATGTTTGTGATTTTTATGTAAACCTCGGGGTGCCCTGGCGATTGTAGAAAAATGACCCCTGCCTATACCTGGCCCCATAGTTTGTTTTTATCTGCACTACGTGGGCTAGGTTCAGAATTAGGTGTAAGATTTTCTGCCTTCTCTGCAGATTTCCAAAAGGAAACAACTCAGTATTGGGTCCTGGGTCCGCAGGGTGCTGGCTAGGTGCAGCTGATCCTCCAGGGAGCGACTTTTAAGCTAGGGAGCTTGGCAGTGGTCTCAGAAGATGCAGGAGGAAGGGGGTTGGCAGACATCTGAGTCTCTCTCTCCTGCTCGCGGGTTCCCTGTTGCTCTCTCTAGCCCTCTGGGTCTCTCCCATGCTCTTTCTCCCTGGCCATCCTTGAGCTCCCTGCTTAAGTCTTCCCCTTCGGGGCAAGGCCTCCCCGAGCCGTGCAATCCCTCTCCTTCCCCATAAGGAGCTATCTGACAGCCAACCCTTGCTCCCAATGGGCTGCTCTCATTCTCTTCTTGGACCCATCCCCTAGCCATACCTTTGATGTTGGGTGAGAATGACTCATCTGGTTCCAGTCTCCCTTTGCCACCCAAGCTCCCGTCCACTGTTTCGCTGTTGCTGCAGCCTGCTTTCCTTCTCCCTGAGGAAACTTCCTCCTGTAATCCAGCTGTGAGCCTGGGAGACGCCAGTGAGGCTTCTCTGAGCTGAGATTCTGTTTCCTGTTTTTTTCTGTCAACAACCACGCTACATGGATGCTTCATTATGAAGACTGCTCCAGTGGAGGAATTGGAATTTCTTAGCTATTATTAAATTTTTCTCATAGTTCCCAGCAGGATCCAGAAAAATGTGGAGAGAACATGCAGTCTTCTGCTAGGTTATGTTCATGAGTTTCAGGAACTAGGGTTGTCTGTTTTCAATAATGTTACAGTGAAATGGGTATTTTAAGATATTGGGGCCCAGTTTTATATAAATTGTGACGGCCAATGGCCACATACAATAAACTTTATTCTGGTCTAGTGAAATTAGATTTCTAATTGACTTGTTATGTCTGCAATGGAGAAAACAATGGAGGTTTCAAAAATCTAGTCCTTGTATGAATTTCTCTTCAGATATTTGAATCATCTGGTCCTGTTTCCAAAGAAGAACTGACTCTGTAGGAATTCTCCTTATTGCTCCATTTTCTTCAGATGACCAAGAGTATGGAAATGTCTTGATACAGATCAGCAGAGAGAGGCTGAAATTGTCCTTCTGGTAGTCTCTCTCTTTTCTCTCTCTCACTCTCCAGGCCCCACCTCCCTGGAGAAACCTGTTGGGAGTTAATAAGCCTTTTTTAGTTCCTCTAGATGTGTACATCAACAAGGCTGGAACACTGATTACTCCCTCTGGGTTCCTTGGATATGTGATTACTGATGGTTTCAAGGAGTCAGAGGATGAGGGAAGGGACTACCTAGTTGTACAGGATTAACACACTCAGTCCAGTCCAGGAATGCGAGGGAATCCAGTATTTCAGCACATTAAACAATAAACCACGAGATAGTCTATATTATCTCTGGTCTTCACAACAATTTGGCACCAGAATCTCTTTCCAAGAGTTCCCGCCTTTCCTAAGGGAAGAGATTCAACCCCTTAGTTGGCATCTGGGACTTAACACATTACACTCAGAGTTGTAGCTCTGTGTGGTCAGCGTTAGACACAAGATTTAGCCTTGGAGTTCAGTTACACCATCAGGGACAGTTAGAAATAAGAAGAATCTTTATTCAGTACAAAGCATAGCAAACAGACTCTAGTAAGAGGTTAAAAAATAACAAATTCTATGGCTATTTGCCCTAACTACACATTAAGCAGACATATAGTTACCAACTGAATTGTCCATAGTCCAAGATAGTCCATGACATAACAGTACAAGTAGATACCAAGGGATTTTGAAGAGAAATCTCATTTTGCACAAGCATGTAGTTCAGATCTGTTCAGAGATACATATCCACAGTAACAAAAAGGTTGCTCTTTGTTCCAAAAGTCTGCATTCCAGGTGCAATAAGCAGGCAATGGCAGGAGGAGAGAAGAGATCAATGGAATTATACTACCCCGCCCCGTCATAACTAACTGTGGCCATCAGCCAATCACGAGCAGACAGGGTGTGTGCCCAATTGTTGGTTGCCATAGCTGCATGTGGGGATAGGCTAGAAATTTGGGGGCCCACCTGCAGTCAGGTGACCCACCCTCCAGCTTCTTCATTGTGTACGTGACATGTTCCATGTGCACCAGAGCCAGGAGCCATCAGGTCTGGCTCTTGACATAAAGGTGTGAAGGAATGTGGTATATGGCATGGCTATTAGGTAATTAAGGCCATTTAGTCTCAGCATTTGGCCTGCAACAGGAAATAAAGAAACAGCCTGTCATCAGAATGTCATCACAGGAGAAGGCCTGTGAATTTAGAAAACAATATTTCTATACACTAGTCATTGGTAGTAACTGAGTCTTTTGGTACTCCTCTTGCTCTTTTGCAGGAAATCTCACCATGACTGGCTGAATCCTGTGTTGATTCCTTGTTTCAAGCCTCCATGTCTTCAGACTCTGATAGGAAAGGGGTGAAGTCCTGGGTGATGAACCTGCAGATTCAGTGGAAAAGCTAAGCTACAAACTTCTCCCTAATGTGCTAGTTCTGTGTGTGCATGGAGTCTCACACACCCTAAAGTAGATTTGCCTCTATTTATGAAACATATGCTAATTACCATAATGGAACCAGATAGCAGTATTATAATAAGTGTTACACAAGCTGTTTTATTAATTCTTCTCATTGAAGAGATGTCCTGTGCAAGTAATTATTTCACAATTCTCCTCAGACCAGCATTAAATTAAAACACTGTGATTTCAGCCTGGTGTACCAGGCCATGGAGGCAGAACCTGCAGTGATATTAATGGGTCTTGCACTGCTAAATCCCTGAACATTAAATAATTGAGCTTACATTTCAAAGCCAAATTTTGCCTGTCTGCAACATTTCAAAAGATACCTCATTTCTGAGATCCCTGACAACTAAGAAAGAAAAGAAAAGCCAACTTGACAGAGATTTCTGAAACATCCTGTTACTTTGGGATAAACATTTCAGTGCAGCTTCTGAAAGGGGTTGTTCTACACTGTAGATTAAATACATGTATTATTTTGCATTTAAAAAAGCCAGGCACAGCTAATGGCTAAGGTAGCAGAGTCTATCACTGAACCAAGGTAGATGCTCCTACAACAATTTTGCCACCGATGTCTCAAAAGAACCGTTACAAGATTATTGCATATTACAATAATGCAATTACATGTATTTACCTTAATTGTATACTTAGGCTTAATTATAATAATTACATGCACAGGTCATGTTTGACAAAAATGCAACTCAGAAAAATAGGGATGTTCTCCGCAAGGCTGGTGTAAGAAATACAGTGATGTTGGGAGACTTGGAACACACATACAAAAAGAAATTCTGTAGACAATCTTTTCATCTTGAGGCTCCAGTGAGGTGGGGCACCAGATGACCTCCTCCTGTCCTTCATTCTGGACTAGCATTTTTTACTTCCCTAGGCATGAATGTCTTATTTTTGAGAAGCTCTCCCCCCACTCTAACTGAAAGGAATTTGGGGAAACACAGTTACTAGAATTTATAGTGCTACAGCACTTTGATTATTTTAAAAAAGAAACAGAACAATTACTCATCAGTAATCCGCAGTACCCAGGCAAGTTATGACATGTTTATGCTGTCACTGTGTTTAGATTCCCAGTTGTTGTCACCTGAGTTACACGACACTTTTATACCCTAGCTTGTGCAGGTGTACATTGCAAAAGTATTACAGTAGGCTACTGAAGTATTTAGAAAATATTTAGAAAAACAAGAAAGGGTTCATTACAGCATATATTATTGAAATGTATGTTAATATGAACAGTTAGTAGGGGAGTGAGAGCTACTTCCTGATCCCTCTCTTAGCTCAGTTTTGTTGTGTGTGTTGACAAGGCAAGGAAATGGTCTTCCCAGTCAATATAATAAAGCTGTTTGGTTCCATTTATTATAATACGAAAATGCCTTCAAATATTCTACTTCCCTACTGGGGAAAACGCTGTGAGAACCTTGAGGTCTACACTTGACAACCTCAGGGAAACCTCAAGCCATGGCCATGAAAACTTCATAGTTATTTTAGAGGTTAGATACAGAAACAATGAAATCCTACAACTTCAGTGAGATGTGATTCTGTTGTAATGAACTAAGGGCACCTTGATCATCGCATGAGATAAAGTTAATTAAAGAAAGTTTGAGTAGCGATCTTTTTGGTAAAGTCATTTGAAAGAGTAAAAAAAAAAAGAGGATGATGATTAGAAGAACGTTTTTCTCCACTAAAGGAAAACAGATAGGTGTATCACAGCTTTATGAAGACAGAATTCAAAACCTGATTTACACCTGAATGTACTTGTTAAAAATAGCAGCACCAATGTATCTTTAATCAGTATGTTTTCAAGAACCTTTCTAATATCAGTTCATCAGATATATAGATACAACTGATAATCAAAATGCTAATCTGCACCACCCATGTGTAATCTGGTTGGAATTATATGGAAGACAGGAGGTGATTTACAATGTGTATGCATAAAATATCTGATTATCTGTTATAGTTAATGTTAAAAAGTCAGTGAATTATTTTATTTTTCCCCATGAACTTCAAAACCAGACTCTATCCCTTACTGTTCTATCCATATATCTCCAATATCATCCATTTTGCTATCTGTAAAAGGAAAACTGATGCCACAATTCAAATACCAGTTGATGGACTGTTCAGAAATACTAAATTCCACACCACTGTATTGTACAGATAAGCTAGTATAACTGATGGATATAATGGCATATCTGGAAATAGACTGGGATAATGATTTACCAGCTACTGCCTTTGGAGATATAGTAGCAGAACATCACCACAACATTACCAGTGGTAGTTACAGGGCTCTTGCTGAGAACACCAGACTTATCCCTACTGTGGAAGGTGATGTGCTTTCTATATCCCTTCCCTTGTTGTGTTCTCTGTGTGGGTGGAGGCTAGATGATGTCAGAAAAGGCATGCTGGCATTGCTATGCATTAGTCAGAGCTTCCATTTATAGGTAACAAGGGGACATCCCCAAAGTCCTGTTCTCCACATCACCACTACCAGTGGGAATGGATGGAGAAAGTTAAGTAGTGCAGTCTGTGGTTATCAGAGGATTGCAAGGGAATATCTCTGTTAAGTTGGTTACTTAACAAAGCAGAGGGCAAGTACAAGTAACCCCAGAAAGAGTGAAGCGGCTGGGCCAAAGCCGAAAGGACACTCAGTTGTGGATGTGTCTGATGGTGAAAGGAAAGTCCAATGCTGCAAAGAACAATACTACATAGGAACCTGGAATGTAAGATCTATGAATCAAGGTAAGCTTGACGTGGTCAAAAATGAGATGGCAAGACTGAACATCGATATCCTAGGAATCAGTGAACTAAAGTGGACAGGAATGGGCGAATTTAACTCAGAAGACCATTATATCTACTACTGTGGCCAGGAATCTCGTAGAAAAAATGGTGTGGCCTTTATAGTCAACAAGAGAGTGCAAAAGGCAGTACTGGGATACAATCTCAAAAATGACAGAATGATTTCGGTCCGATTCCAAGGCAAACCATTCAACATCACAGTAATCCAAGTCTATGCCCCAACCACTGATGCAGAAGAGGCTGAAGTGGACCGGTTCTATGAAGACCTACAACACCTCCTAGAACTAACACCAAAAAATGATGTCCTCATCATCATAGGGGACTGGAATGCTAAAGTAGGAAGTCAAAAGGTAACTGGAATAACAGACAAGTTTGGCCTTGGAAAGCAAAATGAAGCAGGGCAAAGGTTAACAGAGTTTTGTCAAGAGAACACACTGGTCATAGCGAACACCCTTTTCCAACAACCTAAGAGACGACTCTACACATGGACATCACCAGATGGGCAACACCGAAATCAGATTGACTATATAATTTGCAGTCAAAGATGGAGAAGCTCTATCCAGTCAGTAAAAACAAGACCTGGAGCTGACTGTGGTTCAGATCATGAGCTACTCATTGCAAAATTCAGACTTAAACTGAAGAAAATCGGGAAAACCATGAGGCCATTCAGGTTTGACCTAGATCACATCCCTGATGAATATACAGTAGAGGTGAAGAATAGATTCAAGGGTCTGGATTTGATAGATAGAGTGCCTGAAGAACTATGGACAGAGGTTCGTGACATCGTACAGGAGGCAGCAATCACCACCATACCAAAGAAAAAGAAATGCAAGAAAGCAAAATGGCTTTCTGATGAGGCTTTACAAATAGCAGAGGAAAGAAGGAAAGCGAAAGGCAAAGGCGAAAAGGAAAGATTTACCCAACTGAACGCAGATTTCCAGAGAACAGCAAGGAGAGATAAGGAGGCCTTCCTGAATGAACAGTGCAAAGTAATAGAAGAAAACAATAGAATGGGAAGGACTAGAGATCTCTTCAAGAAAATTGGAGAAATCAAGGGAGCGTTCCATGCAAAGCTGGCCATGATAAAGGACAAAAACGGTAGGGACCTAACAGAAGCAGAAGAGATTAGGAAAAGATGGCAAGAATACACAGAAGAACTATACAAGAAAGACCTCAATGTCCTTGACAAACACGACGGTATAATCACTGACCTTGAGCCAGACATCCTGGAATGTGAAGTTAAATGGGCCTTAGAAAGCATTACTAACAACAAAGCTAGTGGAGGTGATGGTATTCCAGCTGAGCTATTCAAAGTCTTAGAAGATGATGCTGTTAAAGTTCTGCACTCCATTTGCCAGCAAATTTGGAAAACGCAACAGTGGCCACAGGATTGGAAAAGATCAGTATACATTCCAATCCCAAAGAAGGGCAATGCCAAGGAATGTTCAAACTATCGCACAATTGCACTCATATCACACGCTAGCAAGGTCATGCTCAAGATCCTACAAGCTAGGCTTCAACAGTACGTGGATAGAGAACTACCAGAAGTACAAGCTGGGTTTCGAAGAGGTAGAGGAACGAGAGATCATATTGCCAACATTCGCTGGATTATGGAGAAAGCAAGAGAGTACCAGAAAAATATCTACTTCTGCTTCATTGACTATGCTAAAGCCTTTGACTGTGTGGATCACAACAAACTATGGCAGGTCCTTAAAGAGATGGGAGTACCAGACCACCTCACATGTCTCTTGAGAAACCTGTATAAGGGCCAAGAAGCGACAGTTAGAACCGGATACGGAACAACTGATTGGTTCAGCATAGGAAAAGGAGTACGACAAGGATGTATACTGTCACCTTGCTTATTTAATATATATGCAGAGTACATCATGCGAAATGCTGGCCTGGATGAATCACAAGCGGGAATTAAGATTGCTGGGGAAAAGATCAACAACCTCAGATATGCAGATGATACCACTCTAATGGCTGAAAGTGAAAAGGATCTAAAGAGCCTCTTGCTCAGAGTAAAAGAGGAGAGCGCAAAAGTGGGCTTGAAGCTCAACATCAAAAAAACTAAGATCATGGCATCCGGCCCCATCACTCCTTGGCAAATAGAAGGGGAAGTCGTGGAAGTAGTGACAGACTTCACGTTCCTGGGATCCCAGATCACCGCAGACTGTGACAGCAGCCATGAAATTAAAAGACGCCTGCTCCTTGGGAGGAAAGCGATGGTGAACCTAAACAGCATGATAAAAAGCAGAGACATCACCCTACCAACAAAAGTCCACATGGTCAAAGCAATGGTATTCCCAGTAGTCATGTATGGCTGCGAGAGTTGGACTATAAGGAAGGCCGAGCGCCGAAGAATTGATTCTTTTGAACTATGGTGCTGGAGAAGACTCTTGAGAGTCCCTTGGACTGCAAGAAGATCAAATCAATCAATCTTAAAAGAAATCAACCCTGACTGTTCCCTGGAAGGCCAGATAATGAAACTGAAGCTCAAATACTTTGGCCACCAAATGAGAAGGGAGCAATCACTGGAGAAGACCCTGATGCTGGGAAAGATTGAAGGTCAAAGAAGACGGGGACGGCAAAGGATGAGATGGTTGGACAGTGTCATAGATGCAACAAACATGAAATTGAGCCAACTTCAGAGGACAGCGGAAGACAGGAGGGTCTGGCGGGAGCTGGTCCATGGGGTCACGAAGAGTCGGACTCGACTGTGCGACTGAACAACAAGGAAAGTAATTGAAAATAAAATGACTGATATTGTAATGCCCCTGTATCATGTTGCAGTGACACTTGGAGTACACAGTATTCCAAGTGTCACTGTATCTCCAAAAGGCAAAAGTACAATGGAGGGCAACCAAGATGATTAAGGGGTTGAAGGACCTTCATAATGAGGAAAGGCTGAAGAGTCTGAGACTTTTCAGTTTAAAAAAGAGACAACTGTGGAGGGACATGATAGAGGTTTAAAATTATGTAGGGGCTGACAAAGATAAATTTTTCTCCCTCTCCCAAAATGCTAGAACTTGAGAGGATCCAATGAAGCTGATGGGTAGTAAGTTCAGGACAGACATAAGGAAATACTACTTTACTCAGAGAGTGATTGAAATGTAGAATTCACTGCCAGGGGATGTAGTGATGGCCACAGGAATAAATGGCTTTAAAAGGGGATTAGATAGATTCATGGGAGATAAGTCTATCAATAGCTACTAGCCATGGTGACTGAGGGGAACCTCCACATTCAGAGGCACTAAGCCTCTGAATCCCAGAGCCAGGAGGCAACATCAGGGGAAGGCCTTGGCCTCTATGCCCTGTTGTTGGCTGTCCCAGTATTTGGATCTGGAATTTTTCAGGAATCCACCAAAAATTCCAGATCCAATAGACCCATTTATTTTTGTAAAAAAATACCAGTAAAAAAACTGCACACCCCTACTCTTGATCCCTTTAAAAAAATATTTGCTATTCTCCAGTCTTCTGGTACCTCAACCGACAGATTACATATACAGGTTAGTAGATCAATGATCTCACATCTGAGTTCCTTAAGAACTCTTGGGTGTATGCCACTAGGACCTGGAGACTTACTGGTCTTTAATTTCCCTAGTAGGTCTAGAATTTCATCTCTGGTCACCTCATTTTGGCTCAGTTTTTCAGACTCCCTTCCTGAAAATAGGGGCTGTAGCATGGGTATGTACCCCACACATTCCATAGTGAACACAGAAGCCAAAAAGTAATTGAGCTTCTCTGCCATCTCCCCATCTTCCTTTAGCAATCCCTTTATTCCTTTGTTATCCAAAGGCCCCACTGCTTCTCTGGCTGCTTCCCACTCCAGATATGTTTTTCAAAAAATTTTACTGGTTGTCTCGCTGCTTTTAGCAACCTGCTCCCCAAAATCTCTTTTCCCATGCCTAATTATTGACTTACATTTCTTTTGCCAGAGCCTGTTGTCCCTCCTGTTCAATTAATTGGGGGCAGACCTTCCAGTTTTTGAAAGAAGCCTCTTTACTTTTTATAGCCTCTTTGACTTGCATTATTAACCACACAAGCATTCTTTTAGACTTGTCAGTGCATTTCCTAACCTATGGAAGGCATTCTGTTTGAGCTTCAATTAGTGTGGTTTTAAATGGCTTCCAAGCATTCTCTAGGGATTTAACTTTCTTGTGTTTCCCCTTCAGCTTCCTTTTTACTATCCTCCTCATTTTTGTAAGGTGTCCTCTTTTGAAATCAAATGTTACAGCTTTGGATTTCAAGGGTAACTTTCCATTGCCTTGAATGCTGCAGTTAATAGCATTGTGGTCACTGTTCTCAATTAGTGTAACAGCCTGTATATCTCGCACCCGGTCTTGAGACCCACTCAGAAACAAGTCTAAGATCACTACCCCTCTGGTTGGCTCTGTGACCAACTGTTCCTGTGCACAGTCATTTATGATGCCTAGGAACCTCATTTCTACAACATGACTTGCGCACATGTTTACCCAGTCAATGTGATGGTAGTTAAAGTCTTCCAGTATAATAACATCATTTGCTTTAGTCACCTCCCTTATTTCCTTCTCCATCTCAAGATCAGTCACAAGGGTTTGATCAGGTGGGCAATAGTACAACCCCACTTTTAAGTAACCTTTAGGGCCTAGTATTAGTCCCTTGGACTGCAAGAAGATCAAATCAGTCAATCCTAAAAGAAATCAACCCTGACTGTTCCCTGGACGGCCAGATAATGAAACTGAAGCTCAAATACTTTGGCCACCAAATGAGAAGGGAGCACTCACTGGAGAAGACCCTGATGCTGGGAAAGATTGAAGGTCAAAGAAGACGGGGACGGCAAAGGATGAGATACAACGAACATGAAGTTGAGCACACTTCAGAGGACAGCGGAAGACAGGAGGGTCTGGCGTGATCTGGTCCATGGGGTCGTGAAGAGTCGGACTCGACTGTGTGACTGAGCAACAACAGAGCCTAGTATGTCTATCCATATTGCTTCTGTTGTGGAGTTAATTTCCCTGACATTTTATAACTTATTCAATTCTATGCTGTCTTTGATGTACAATGCACTTCCAACAACAACCCATCCCTCCCTGTCCTCCTTACAGAGCTTATATCCAGGAATGACTGTGTCCCATAGATTTTTCTCATTCTGCCATGTTTCTGAGATACCTACTATATCTAATTTGTCATTGAACACCAAGTACACCAGCTCTCCCATCTTGGCTCAGAGATGTCTAGTATTGTCATGTAGACACCTATAAGGTGTTTTCCTCTCCAATAACCCTCACCTCCCTCAGCCCCTTAGTCGCCACACATGGCCCTCAGTCGCCATCATGCCCTCACTCCAAAACTCTATTATGCTCCTATCAATATTACCCTGAGTGTTTACACAATCACCCCTTTGGACTGACTTGTCCCAAACCAGAGGCTCCCCAGCTCCTGTTGGCTTTCACCCTGTTATTAGTTTAAAAGCTGCTCTGATACCTTTTTTTGATATTAGTTGCCAGCAGCCTGGTTCCCTTTTGGTTCAAGTGAAGCCCGTCTCTTTCATACTGTTTTGTCTTGTCTCAGAAAGTTCCCCAGTGCCTAACAAATCTAAACCATTCCTCCTACCACAACTCTCTCATCTATGCATTGAGACCCCTGATCTGTGCCCCTCTAGCCTGCCCTGTGTGTGGAACTGGCAGCAATTCTGAGAATGCTACCTTTGAGGTCCTGGGCTTTAACTTTCTGCCTAGTAACCAAACATTTTCCTCCAGAACCACAAAACTACATTTCCCAATGTCATTGGTGCCAACATGCACCATGACTGCTGATTCCTCCCCAGTGCTTTCTAGACAGCACATGATGTCCACAACCCTTGAACCAGGCAGGTAAGTCACCATGAACTCAAAACGCCTGTTACAGACCCCACTCTCTGTATTCCTAATAATCAAGCCACCCACTATCAGAAGCCCACCACCCCTGCCCCCCCAGGGGTATCCTTGGTATGAGAGGATATAAGTCTGTCACCCAAGGAAGGGGTTCCTTCTAAGGGATCACATCCCTCCTCCTCAGACTGATGCCCTCTGACTGTTGGAAAAATTGGCAAAAATACTTAGTTATTCAGAGTTCACAATGGATCTTTGCTTCACAGGAGAGGAGGCTGCCCACTAGTCTTCAGCGGCAACCACCACACAAAAGCCAGTGTAGTGCAATAGTGAGAATTTCAGACTAAGTCTCTTCCCAGGCTTGAATTCCCACTCTGCCTAGGGTTGCAATTCCCCAGGTGGCTGTGGGGGATCCCCCACTTTGCAGGCTTCTGCCCACTGGCAGCCAGCTGGCTGGTGGGAGGAAATTCCCCCCCAAAACAGTGATGTTGTACATAACATGCTGACATCACCTGGAAGTGATATAGGCATGTCAGTGATGTTGGCAGAATGATGCTCTGGTTTGGGGACAAAACTCAATGGCTCAAGGGCTATTTTACCATAAAGTTTTGCCCAAAAATCAGAGCATTACCCACAATGTCACCAGCATGCCTACGCCACTTCTGGGTGATATATGTAAGTTGCACAACATCCCCACCCACTCCGGGAACATCCCTTGATCCCCCATCCTATCAGCATGATCATTGGACCTGGCAACTCTAACTCCGCCATGGCAGCTTGCTCAGTGACCTTTTCTTCTTGTTTTAGGGAAAAGATGGCCACGCTTTCATCTCAAGTGTCAGAAATCCATAAAAGAAATTCTACATTATGCACTGAGCAGGATGATCATGAAATGTTTTACTATTCCTAATCCTAAATATTAATTTCCTAGTCTTTTGATAGATTAGCATCTTTCCCCTGGTTTCAGCATCAGTTCATAGAGAATGAATTGCAAGACACATGGCTGGGAAACATCACTGGGCAGGGACTGTGTCCTTTCTGTGTTCTGCACAATGCTCACATTGCCAGGGCTAAATCATTGCTGTAAATTAATTATGCTGTTCAGAACTTCATCGCATTATTAAAAGACTGGGTGGTGGTTATGTGTGTGTTCATGAATTTGTCCATATTAACCTCTACTGTTACTGAGAGAGGCAAGATATATATATCAGTCAAAGGTCTGAATTAACAAGTACCAATTGGCTTCAGAGTTCAACATGTGAGACCCTGAGCAGTAGTCCACTAGCTGCAGCTACAAATTAGGGATGTCACTTAAAAACATGCCCGATATTGTTGCTACCTTCATGCGCTTGGAGTGTTCTCTTATTAACAGTGCTTTGAAGCAGGGAAGGGTTAGACTTTGAAGCCCCTGGTCTAAAGTGTCTCAGCCTTTCAAAGTAAAGTGTTATTTTGAAGGCTGTACTATGCTGTGTAGTCAGTTATGTCTAAATAGATATGTCAATGGATTTACAAGGCACAAAATCTACATACAAGCCCAAAAGGGAACCTGTCAGGGGACACGGTGGATTTTGAAATGCATGAGACTGGGATTAGATGGGTCAATATACCAGTGTCACTGCTCTCAATGTGGAAGGAAAGCAAGCTGGCAGAAGGAAGGGTGAAATATGAGTAGAGTAGTTCTTCCTTATCCCTCTTTTGGTGCAGTTTTAATTGGGCCACGAACCAAAGCCTTGTCTTCACACTTCTCCAGTTGCACCATATAGGGTTTCCAACCTCCAGGTGAGGTCTGGTGATCTCCAGGAATTACTGACTGGTCTCCAGACTACAGAGATCTGCTCCACTGGAGAAAATGACAGCTTCAAACGCAGAGATCAGCTCCACTGGAGAAAATGACAGCTTCAAAGGGCTCTGTGGTGTACCATAGATTCAAGGTGAAATCTCTCCCCAAATCCCCCTCTCCATAGGCACACACTCTCCAGAATACAGTGCATCACCTGCTCCAGCCTGTGAGTTCCTATCTATACCTTGTGGACCTCTGCTCCACTGATGGACCTCTGCTCCATATGTTTATCCAGTTCCCTCTTGAAACTGTCCATGTTTGTACCTGCCAACACTTCCTGTGGCAGTGAATTCCATGCGTTAATCACTCTTTGGGTGAAGAAGTACTTCCTTGTATCTGTTCTAACCCGACCGCTCAGCAATTTCATGGAGTGCCCACGAGTTCTTGTATTGTGAGAAAGGGAGAACACACACACACACAGAGTCTCACAGTGGAAGTTTCCTCACAGCATTGTTGTGAGAGTAAAATTAAAGAAAGAATAACTATATAAGCAGCCCTGAGTTCCTTGCAGATATATATATACAATGTGATCATTCTGATGCTGACATTTTGCCTGTTTTAGGTATATGCTGAGAAGTGGGGAGCAAATGGACAAAGGCTGTAGGATGTCTTCCAGGTTTCAGAAATGGTCCTGGTGCATCAACTTGAATTACGTTCACTAGGTGTACACCATTCAAGGGTCGACAGTTCCCCATTTGCTATATGGGTCACAATGTTGCAGATAGGAAAATCACAACACTGAACAATTTCTGAGTAACGCATCCGATTTATCAGTGACCTATTTCAAGGAGCTCTTTGCTTCCCTGTGCTTCCTCTTTCAAGAACGTGAGAATTTCCACTGGACAAAGTCTTTCTGCTGGCACCTGCAATCAGTCAGAAGAATAAGCACCAGCTAAGCAGCCCTGCATTTTCCTTACTAAACCTGGAGAGATTTGAAGGATTTTCTTCCTTGACCAAGGGAGTCCTGCTACAACTCTTGGCTCAAAGGGATACGACTAACTTGGCTGGAATATCCTGATGGGGAAAGGCAACTACCTGTTCCTTACACCAGGCATACTGAGTTACAGTCAGGCAGCATAATGGCTCTCCCTCAAGGGAAAGTCTCTCCTTGCATGCTCACACCACTGACTGAAGGCACTGCCTCCCCACCGACTAGAGTAAAAGTGAGAACGATCTCTCACTAGACCTTCACAGTCACCTAATCCTCAACTCAGACTGAAGGCAGGCCGATCTCACAGTCAATCTGACTTCACACTGCATGCAGAGTATGGCAGCCAGTGGGGGGGCACGGGACTTACTGGTGTGTGCTGGTTGTGATGTTGCCAGTTCTCCCCCCCCCCTCCACCAGTATGTCCCTCTGGCAGCCAGCTGGTTGACAACTTGGGGCAGGGGTAGGCCCATAGCCAGAAAAAAAATTATTGGGGGGAGAATGAGTACAGCGGTGGTGAGCACATCATTATTTATTTACTTTATTATGTATTTCTACTTAATAACTTATTTACCAATTTTTTACTTGAGACTCAGAGTGGTTTACATGGCATAAAACAATGTAACTGAATAGCATGAGAGACCTAAAAAGGAATGCAATAGGACTAAGATTACAAAAACGAAAAAAAAGTGCAAAACAGTATCAGACATGCTATGACAAGTAATGCAGAATATGGAATTGGCTCCTCCCATTTGGTTCTACCTTTTCTTCTTTAACAGCTCCCTTTTCTGTTTCAATTGGTTTATTCTAGTAAAGAGAAATGCAAAATTTTGCTTTCTTTATTATCTTTTATCTTTTACACCAGTTTGGTGTAGTAGTTAAATGTGCGAACTCTATTCTGGGAGAACCGGGTTTGATTCCCCACTCCTCCACTTGCACCTGGCTGGATGACCTTGGGCAAGCCGTAGCTCTGATAAGAACTGTTCTTGAAAAAGGGCAGTTTCTGTCAAGAGCTCTCTCAGCCCCACCCACCTCACAGGGTGTCTGTTGTGGGGAGGGGGAGGGAGTTTGTAAACTGCTCTGAGACACCTTTGGGTAGTGAAGGGCGGGGTATAAATCCAATCTCCTCCTCCTCTTCCTCCTCCTCCTCCTCTTCTTCTTCACCTTGTATAAAACAGTATAACTTAGATGTAACATTAGTAAAACAAATATATTTCTTTTTCTATAGCAATATTTATTTAAACATGAATTACATCTGATGTTTGCAAACAAAAACTAACTAACTGAAAACAAAATCCTCTGAGTGTCCAGGCAGTGATACATGTAGAGATGTGAGGGCCTAGAAATATTTTAGAAAGTTTCATCTCTAGATATATGTAATCAAAACACATTCTGACTTGTTTTTAGCAGCAAAATATATTCTGCTTCCTGTGATTCAATTGGCTATGGGCCTGGGCGGGGGCCAGGGGCGGATCTGCTCCTGTCAGGGAACTGGCATTCCGAGTGCAAGGAGAAGGCAAGTGAAGGCCCCATGTCTGACCAGAGATATTCCCCATTCATCTGGCTTGATGAGGAGGCAAGCAGGAAGACAGCCTGTGTGCAGCCTAGATATGTTACACTGAAAAGAACTCAGGATGCTTAGCATACATGCAGCACAATCTTAAGCCTGCATCATCAGAAAGAAACCCTTGTGAGTCCAATGTGGGACTTACATCTTAGAAAGCATGTTTAGATTTGTAGCCCTAAGTGCACAAATTAACACAGCAGGGCTGATAGCACATGGAGATTTCCCCCTATTTCATCAACTCTAGCTATGCATTTTTGGTGTTGTTTCCACAAAACACGGTCCTCCACATATTGTATTGTCCTGCACAAACTGTGAACGGCCCAGTTTTTTGTTTGTTTGGCTAAAGACTCAATTAAACACATACACACACACGAAAAAAACAATCTTTCCCAGCATGGCATTGCTGGGATGATCTGTTTCATGTGTAGAGCAGAGAAGTTACAGCTTCTGATTGAATGAAAGGAAATACTCTCTTCCTCTGCATATTCCCCCCATTGACAAGCATCTTCATCATGTAGGTCGGGTTGCCAACTGAACAGAAAAAAGCAATCAGTTCTGCTCTTCTACCTTTCACAGCAGTTTGATCTACAGAATCAGCAGATGTATAATGTAGCAGTAAACGTTACCCACCTGCTAACATCTGTTGATCAAGCCTGCGCTGTAGCAGGAGCAACCCTACAGGTGGACCATGAGCTGTTTTGCTGGATGGAACCAACTATTCAGATACCACACAAAACTGCCTTGCAACTGACAACTGCTTCAGAATGGTAGAAGTCAGCTAAATGGCAAGCAATGCCAGAAAACCATTCAGTGTTAGCAATCAGAAAGACTTTTGTGAAACAAGGACAGACTTGGGTAAACACAGAAACAATGGATGTTGGACTCCAGTCCCTTTGGAAGGAAGCGAAGCCTTGAAACCTTTTCAGCAACAGCAAATCTAGACTTCTTACTCACTAAACCAGGAATGTTTTAAAAAAGAAAGCGTTTTTAAAAAGAGGATGATGTTACACATCTAGCACTACCTTATCAAACAATATGAACATTCAGAAGTGCAAGTAGCCGAGAACAGGATACTAAAATAACTCCTATTGTGTGAAAACAGAGGCTTCATTATCACCTTTAAATGGCAATTCCTGTGTTTATGGGAGTTCCATGTCACCAAGGACTCATTCTGAACTTGCTGCTCTTTGGCAGCACGAAAACTGCCATGAAGACTTATCTCAGCGTGGCAATGCTTGAGACGAACTTTACTTTTGTCCCCCAAATCTAGTTGCAGATTTCTTGTCCCTAGACCACCCGGAAGAAAGGAAAAGATTATCCCCAGCTTCCAGAAAGACTAAACACTGCAGCAATTTCTAATCTCACTCCCATTTTGTCGATACCTCCCAAGTCTTTCAGGAGACAGACGAGGAATTACATTCACGCCTATCAGCCGTTCTTTCTGATATGTCATACTACTCTCTGAATTTTCAGGCATGCTAGAGCTTCATTACCGTGAATATATATCATCTTACTTAGCAGGATTATTAGTATAATTAGCATTGCCAGTGTGTGCGGCTTTAGCTCTCACTAGGCATCGGTGTCATTGAGGAAGCCTGGGAATTTTCTTTGCATTGTGATATGTGCTGACACTTGAGGAACACAAACTGGAAAAAAATCTTAATCCTCACTGCAGGATATACTTCTGAGTACAATGATGGCACCCAGCTCATACCTGAGCATTGCCAGAAGAGGGAATTGTCTTTATTGACTTATGTAGCCTGTGAGGAAAAGACAACTGGATGCCATTTAAGGACAGGTTTTGTTTCCCAGCATGCAGTAATTTTTTTCTTCCAGGGAGGGGAAAATGGAATTCCATTTATCTATTAGCAATCTGCAAATATACACACAAGGTCCCCATGGAGTTTTACCTAATTTCTGATGGAAGCTTGATTATCTGGGGAGAGAGGATATGGGAAACTCCCACATTCTTACCAAATGAATTTTTAATTAAAACTGTCCCACCACACAACAAAGCAAGCCTTAGGACACCACATTTGGGGTGGGGAAACCAAGGACATCCCCACACGTGGAAACAAATAGTAAAGAGATGCCATTGCTTCACCCACTTTTGACCTTCTAAAAATTCATTAACAATTCTAAAAAGTCACGAACAATTAACAAATAGATGCCAAGGCCAAGAATAATTGAATGTTTACAAAACAGCAAAAATGTATCATTTTAGGGGTAATAAGTAGTTAATAAATAGACTACAAATAGTATACAAGGGGTTATGCTAAGGCCTGCATGAAGCTTTCCTGCAATCCTCTTACTGCTGCAGCTTACTATGCTGCTGGTGGTGGAAGTGCTGTCAAGTTGCATCTGATTTATTGCGACCCCATACGGTTTTCAAGGCAAGAGACATTCAGAGGGGGTTTGTCACTGCCTGCCTCTGTGTTGTGACCCTGGTCTTCCTTGGTGGTCTCCAGTGTTCCCTCTAAGCTTAGTTAGTGTGAGCTAGCTCACAGATTTTTAGCCTCCAGCTCACAGATTTTTGTTTTAGCTCAGGGAGGATGGCTCCAGAGGAAGCTAATTTATGCAGTATCCAAATCACTCGCTCACAACTTTAATGCCAGAAGCTCACAAAGAAGAATTTTTGCTCACAAGACTCCAGAGCTTAGAGGGAGCATTGGACTGGTCTCCCATCCAAATACTAAGTAGGGGCAACCCTGCTTAGCTTCCAAGTTCTAATGAGATTGGCGAGCCTGATGTGAAACACAAGAGTTTGGGAAACGCAATTGGGCAGGCATCGTTTGCCATACTGTCTTGAAAGAACCCAAGGGAGTGAGTATTATCTATTCCTGCTCATAGGCTGGGGTAGAGGATGCAGAGTTGTTGCTGCCTTTGATCAGAAGTGAAGGGGGAGGGGAACTGCAAATGAACTTCAAGAACTTGTCACTCTGCCAAACTGCACATGGGAGCATTCTGGAACCACAGGGGATTTGATCTTCATTGTTGTTTTATTGTCTAGAAAAACTGTTTAAGGTGCATCTTAGCAGGTAAAATAAAAGGAGTATAAAAAATTTGCAAAACTTTGTTTAAAAAATGAAAAATCCCAGCCAGAGCATAAAAACAGCATAAATCATGCAGACCCCTAAAATGAATCTCAGAACAGGTTCTTAGGCTAGAAGCAGACTGCAGAAGTTAAAAATCAACAATTTAATGCAAAGGCTTCGTAAAATAAAATGTGTTAGCCGGGCACCTAAGGGAGAGGAAGGTAGGCACCAGGTGAGCCTCACATGGAACAGCATTCCACAGGTGAGATGCCAGCAGTGAGAAAGCCCTGTCTCAGCTCACCATCCACCTCACATCTGCAGGTGAAGACACAGAAAGCAGAACTAGACATTCACTTTTTTAAAGAGTTCTGTCGGGTTGGGTTCCCTGTAGCCACATAGCAGCTGTGGGGAATGGCTATTTTAAAATTAACCAGAACCCACTTGAGCTCGGAGCACTGCCATAGGGGGATATTTCCCTGTTCTTGCTACTCCTCATTCACAGAGTTCTCCACAAGGAGCAACAAAAATAGGAAAATAACTTGGACCCAACTCTTTTGAAAAAAAACAACAAAAAACCCTAACATCAAGTTAGACCCAGGGGCGTAGACTTTCCAATTTCCCGGGGGGACTGGGGCTGGGCCAGAGGCATTGCTGTGCTAGGTCCTTAAAAGAACCGAGGCCCAGTGACATCATAGGGAGGAGCCAGTGACATCACAGGCCATTGTCACTATTTATGGAGGCGGAGCCATGTGAGATTTAGGAAGGGGTTCTCCAAAAATTTAGGGGGACCTGGAAACCCTTGAGAACCCCCCCTAGCCAAGCCCAACGGCTCAGAAACAAAGCATGGCATGGGCAAAATCCTCTACATAAAACCCTGGAGAACCACTGCCAGTCTGAGTAGACAAAGATGACACTAGGCTTGCCAAACCGTGGCAGGGGATCCATGCGTCGTTGCAGGATCGCTGCTGCGGGGAGACAGCGATCCGCGCTGCACCGGCGTCGCCAGGATGTGATGCTACGCGTCGCCCTGGCAATGGGGCTCTAAACAGCCCCATTACCAGGGCGACGC
>NW_015167075.1:859166-863271 GCF_001447785.1 Gekko japonicus
GTCCAATAGCAGATTAGAGACCAAGAAGAGTTTCAGGGAATAAGTTTCCAAGCGTCAAAGCTCCCTTCATCAGGCTGGGTGATATTGCCATTGTCGTGAGGTCAATATAAGGGAAGGGAGACTGGAGGAAGGCTGGGATAAAGAGGGGATTGACAGACAACATGTGAGCAGCTGAGTCTCTTGGGATGGAAGAGGAATTTACAGGGGGGAAATAGCACCAACTGATGTGACTACGAAAACAGATCTTCCCAAACTAAAGCATCATAAATTATAGCATGAACATGAACCTATATTGTGATGCATTAAGTGAATGACTTATTCCAAAGTAAACCTTCCCAGGATCTGGCTGTGGGGCTTTCCCCAGCTGTTGATTATCTGAAGCCCTTCCAGTCCTCTTCTGCCGTTCAAATCAAACCCCTCCCCACCCCCGGAAAAGAGCTTTTCCTTTTTTCCGACCCCTCCCCCCAACTTCTTGCTTGGTCTTCCTAGCAAACAAACTCTGGGAGTTTAACCCTTGCAGTACTGCAGAGGAAGGAAAAATGTTTCCCGTCCTCTCCAGGAGGGAGCTTCAGTAAGGCATGAAGCCCCTATGCAACCCAATGGGGCTACTCTGGAGTAAATGCACGGGGCCGTGCTCCAAGAATCTCTCCAGTGCTGTTCAGCCACCTCAGAAAAAGGATTCATGCCGCCTTCTCCTGTACTGCAGATCACAAAGCAGCATCACAGATTCATATTTGTGTCTCCTTAACATCCAACACAGTCTTACAAAAGAGAAAAAGAGGCTCAGCACTTTTAAAGACCCACATACATTCAGACAAAGTGTAAGCTTTCCTGGGCAAGCTACAAGCACGCTTCCTACCTTGCTTTTTCTGTGTGTGCATATGCGCAGCCCGCTCCAGCTCCTCTTCAGGCTAAACTGAATGCTGCTGGGAGTTGGGGGTGGAGTTTAGCTTCCAGAAGGAAGCAAGCCCCCACCGCCCTGACTTGTTCCCTCCCACCCAATCCAGCCGAACAGTCACAGAAAGCAGAAGGGGGAGGAACCCTCCACTTTCAAAATGGGGTGGTGGGGGGATGGGGGGTAGCAAGGCCCGGGGAGGGCTCAATACATTTGGGGAAGGCGCAAGCTCCTCAGCCCCCACGAAGATTACGCCGGTAGACCCAGAGAGGAGGACTTGTGAGGAGGATCTTAGCTGGTTGGCTGAACAAGAAAGAAGGGAGTGATTCTTTAAGTGCCCTGGCTGCCAGCCAGTTAGGATTTGAAAGGTAAGAACCAGAAGTTTGAATTGTGCCTGGAACTAGACAGGCAGTCAATCCAGCTCTTTCAGCATAGGGGTGATACTGTTCCCATATTCCACCCCTGACAGTAGTCTAGCTGCCATATTTTGGACCAGCTGAAGTGCCTGGACTACAAGACCAGGTCCCCCATTAGACCTCCTGGAGTGAGCCCCCTTTCCATGCTGCCACTACACAAGTGGCAGGGGGGAAATGGGGAGAGGTATTTGGTACTGCATCAGCATGTGATGTTACTTCTGGCATGAAACCAGAAGAGATGTCCTGCACAATCAGGCCCGCAACCAGGATTTTTTGTTTGTTTGGGGGCATTGAAATTTTTAAGGGGGCAGTTAAACTACAATTAATTAAATTAATCTGAATGTCTAACCTTAAAGGGAGAGGCTCTGAGCCTGTTTCGAGCCCTTCCTTTCAAGGGACAGGGCAGCGAGCATGTCAGTTCCTAGGACAAAACAGCTCTGAGGGTATTTAATTGCCTTCAGAAGACATTTAAATGCCTTTCCGCAGGACAAGGAAGCTTAGAAGGGTACCTTCAATACATCTCCAACAATCCCCCTTTCTGCTAGCCCAGTACCACCTAGGTCATAGTCCAAAATAAGGTTTCTGGCATGGCTATTTGTGGGGTGGGGCTTTTAATTAAGGAGGCAGACCTGCACACAATACCCCAAACTCTATGGTTCAATCATATTCTTCCACCAGGTGCCAGCGAAGGCTAGCAACTCTAGTTTGAACAGTTTTCAAAGGCAGTCTCATGTAAAGTGCATTACATTAATCTGAATGTGATCAGAGCATGGGTCACTGCGGACAGACCACACTTTTTAAGGAATGTCTTTTGCTGACATATCAGAGCTGAACGACCTGTTATGATGTTAAACAGCTCCCTGGTCCCAACTTTTGTTCCTCGCAACCACACAGCAGCAGCTGTAGGAAATGGCTTCTCTTCTTTTTTTAAAAAAGGAGAGCCCAAATGGGTTCAGAATGGTGCCATAGGAGAAGGAAGGGCTCTTCCCTCACCTGCAAAACATTTTCCCATGTGAAAATCACATGGGGGGAATTATTTCACTGATTCTGCCGCTCCACCTACACCTGCAGAGATACTCTTTAAAAACTGTAACATGTAGTTTGGCTCTCATCTGAACCTGATAAAAGGTTCTATGTGTTGCTATGGAGACCTTATCTTCCAAGAGAATCCAGTAACACACCCTGACTGTGCTACTCCAAATCCCCTGACAATCACTCCTGACACTTTCATGTAGACGTTAAACAGCATGGGAGACCAGATGGATCCCCGTGGGACCCCATAACATAGGTTCCAAGCATTAATTCTTTCTGGAATTGGCCATACGTTGATTCCTCTTTCTACAACAAGGTTTTTCAGAACTGCAAAAGCCAAGACTTTGCTGTAATAGCAGTCTGAAAGGTAGAGGACTTGTTTGATTGCGAAATCCAGTATAATGTGATTTTGCAATTACCTCCACCTTTGGGGAACGCCAGTCTCACACTGAGAGTGGAATATGAGCCAGCTTAAGCACACATCCTGGAAAATTTGCAAATGAATCTGCAGCAGATCCTGAAT
This sequence comes from Gekko japonicus, assembly GCF_001447785.1. NCBI lineage: Eukaryota > Metazoa > Chordata > Lepidosauria > Squamata > Gekkonidae > Gekko > Gekko japonicus. The sequence continues at coordinate 862,033 of NW_015167075.1, forward strand.
GCTCTAATAGTGGAATTGTTGGAATATGCACAGTCTATGGTGCATAGATAAAAAAATGACAAGAACATCCTGCAGGGGACAGCAGAGGGGACAACTAGTTAGCATAGTGAAATTAGACTTCCTACTATTTGCAAATAGTCTCCTTCCTGTCTCCTGATTGGCTCAATTAGTGTTTTTCCTGGTTTGCTGCTTCCTCATTGCCAGTTAGACAGTTAGACTTCTCTTTCTCTCTCCTCTTTCTTACAAAGTTTGTTTTCTTCTTAATAAAAAGGTATAGGTTCCCTTGCTCGAAAGCCAGTCGATTCCATCTCTATGGTTTCGGTGCTCATCTCTGTTTCAAAGCCGAAGAGCCAGCCCTGTCTGAAGACGTTTCCGTGGCCATGTGGCCAGCATGACTAAACACCAAGGTGCACGGAACGCTGTTACCTTCCCACCGAAGTGGTACCTATTTATCTACTTGCAATTTCTTGCTTTCAAACTGCTGGGTTGGCAGGAGCTGAAACTAGAGACGGGAGCTCACTCCGTCATGTGGCAACTCGGGTCTCGAACTGCTAAACTACTGACCTTCCACAGCCTGCAGTTCAGTGTCTTAACCACTTGAGCCACCGCAGCTCTTAATAATAATAAATTAATAAACCGTCTTTATTCTTTAAACAGATTGTGCTCCACTTTACTGCATATCTACCCTCTGACAACAGGAATTAACTTCAAACACATTCCTGATTAAATTGCTGAGTGGAGCACAACACAGTTAGGAATACCAAGACAAGAAAGCAACAGAAAGAGGGAATCCATGTCCAAGGAAAACTGCTGAGAGTCTATGTAGTTCTGAGAAAGGCAAGATGAAGTTTTTCTCTGTTGCTCCAGAGGGCAAGACTAGATCTAATGGACTTGAATTTACAGAAGGGTAGATTTCTCTTAAATATTAGGAGAAACATCCTAATAGTAAGAGCAGCTGAACAATGGAACCAATGACCTGGTGGGGGTGATGGGATCTCCTTTGCAGAACATTCAAGGAGAGGCTGGACAGCTGTTCGTTAATGAAGCACTGAAGAGAGATTGGACTGGAATACTGGACTGCCTATAAGGGACTTTCCAATGGCATATGACTTTATGGGTGGAGGGTTTTTTTACCCTTCAGTTTGTATTGCATTTTGTATAGTGTTACTTTTACAGCAATACTTTTATTTAGCAGTCTACAGCAAGGTCCCAGTTCTGAAAGATCATCTTGGGATGCAG
>NW_015167076.1:0-1636 GCF_001447785.1 Gekko japonicus
AGGGAAGATACATGGCACAGAAAGGAGGTGTATAAAGGGATTGTGGCACAGAAAGAAGGTGTATAAAGGGATTGCAATGAGGAACTGGGGCCCCGGTCACACGTAAGGTTTTGGGCCGGGAGAAGGACGGTTCAGGGACGCAGCAAACGGGCGCAATCCCACCACAATGTCTGGGAAGCGTTGTGCTTCCGTCCCCGAACTGGCCCTTCCGCGCAAACCAACGCACCAAAAAAGAACCACCTACCTAGGTGGTTCATCGCGAAGGGGCGCATCAAGGCCGGCCGTGGGATTGCCGGCACGTCCTTTCGCCGGTGCTTTCCCGGCTCCTGGCTGAACTGCGCATGCTCAGACATGCGCAGTTCGGCAGCCTCCCCCTCCCGCCTGTCGCTTCCGCTTCCTCCCCGGCATCTGATTGTGCCGGGGAGCAACGGCGCCGCGGCTGAGGGGATCCGTGGGATCCCGCTGCGGCGTCTCTATTTTGGCGCGGCTTTTAAAAGCCGCGCTTTGCCCGTTTCTTTTCCTGCTGTGTGGCAGGGACCTGGGTGGGGCTACAGAAGGCCTTACCCCTGGCTACCAGAATCTTTTTGGTTTCTAAGTTTTAAAGCTAGAAAATACGTCTGCTTTTTGCTAAAACGTTCTGTGTCAAGAATAGTGAAGTATTTAAGTTTTTTATTCCGTTCATTTCTGTGCTGTCTTTCTGTCTGTCCAGCCATTCTCCCCCCCCCCAAAAAAAAGACACACACACACAATCAGGGGCACCAAAAGCAAATCACAAAAACCTCATTTTAGAAATTGGTAAAAATACAGTAAAATCACAGAAATATACTCAAAGGAGGAGAACAGAGGTATCATCAGTCAGGCAGATTCAAAGGCCCTTCCTAAATTAAAAAATGGAGGGGGGAAAGTTCCACAGCCTGAAGGCAGCAGCTCTGAAGGCTATCCCATAAGTCTAAAGAAAGTCAATCTTACTTCAGACAGTGCAGGTTCCTGCAAGGAGCCATCGTTCCTAGTTCTTAAAAGTTCAGACAGGTTGCTAGGAAAGAAGACAGCTCCTCAGGTACCTCTGCACTTTTCAACTGTGGGAGAAATATCTTTCTAAAAATGCCCGCATGATATATAACTTGTTTTATTCATATCCATCTAAACTTTTCTGGAGACAACCACATAAAAATATTTGTGGTGATCTACTGGTGCATTCTCTCCATCAGTTGCCATGGCAGGGAAATTTATTTCTGTCAGTGCTTACGTGGCAAATAACTTCATTTTGAAATTTAACCGTAGGGCTGAGGGGCGGCAAACTAGATGGACATATTAAGTCATAATTAATGCACATAATTCCCTTTACTCTCAGATACTTTTTAATATTGTCCTTCATTTATCATGGATGGCTGACCTTCTTCAGTCCCATTTTCTCAAAACTACATTTGATTTACAGAGCAAGGCGACAAGCTGGAAGCCCCTTTACTGCATTCATCACAAATATATCTATCATTTCTGCAATTCCGTTCCAGAAAACCAGCTGTGGATTGTGCCAAAGGACTAGCAACGGTTATTCCAATACTGAACCTTCCTTCCAATCCTCAGCGCAGTCTTGCACTTAAAAAGCAAATGCACACATTTGTTCAAACTGTAAAGC
>NW_015167076.1:1981-2213 GCF_001447785.1 Gekko japonicus
TGTTCTGGGGAGCGAATAGTTGTACTGTACCCTGCAGGAACTATCTCTGATTTGCCATAACTTCATGGTCAAACCAGTCAAATTTCAACTGAGCTTCCTGAGATGTAAAGCATTCCTATAATCCAGAGACCCCCCTCCTTCTAGTGCTCCGCATTTCCACCAAACTCTTCCTTCATGTTGTTGGGATTCCTAGAGTTTCACTGCCCAGAGCTCCTTGGAGGAAGGGCAAGAT
>NW_015167076.1:4002-17127 GCF_001447785.1 Gekko japonicus
TTTTTAGAGCTGCATCAAAAGCCGCATCAGGCAGATCCCCCCAGCTGCCGCACAGTTCCTCCCCGGCATGATCAGATGCCGGGGGAAGCCACGGACCGGAGAGCGAGGCGAGCCCGCTGCGCATGCGTGTGCACGCACAGTTTGGCAGGACCTCGCATGCTGCGGGAGAGACGGGCGCATCGATGATCAGACGCCCGCCCGTGCTGTGCTGCAACCGGTAGGTAGTACTCTTTTGGTGCTACCTTTTTGAGCCGCGTCTTCGCCCAGAAGGGACGGATCGAGGACGGGTGCACGCCGCTTCCCAGATGTTGCGGTATGATCGTGCCCGCTTGATGCACCCCCAATCCGTCCCTCCCACGGGGCAAATTACAGATATGTCCCCAACTCTCCCGACTGTTCCCATAGCATTGCACAGACAAGGTCAGAGACCTTTTGGTAACAATATACAGAGAAATTCCCCATCCGCATCTCAGAGACATAAATTTCATCTACAAGAGAGGGATTGTCTTACAAAAAAACCCTGAAGTCTAGTGGCACCTTACAGAGTGACATTTATTTCACGAAGAGCTTTCTTTTGTGAGTCAGAGTTCACTGGTATATGACTCCAGATAAGGTAGCTAAGATTTATCTTGAATTGTCAAATGATTGTTGGAAATGCCATAATAATGTTGGCTCATTTTTCATATGTGATGGACTTGTGAGAAAGTTTAAAAATATTGGTCTTGGATACATGACCTGTTACATAAAATGTTGAAAATTATTGTGCCTTATACACCAGAACTGTTTTTATTTAATATAATCCCAGAAAATTATAACATACAAGACTTAAGATATAAGATACAAGACTTTTATCTCACTATACATATTCTAACAGCAGCAAGGATCCTATATGCAAAATATTGGAGAGGAACTGAAGTACCTATAAAAGAACTCATAGCCAAGATATTGGAAATCGCTGAGATGGACAAACTGACTATGTTCTTAAGAGGGAATAGCAAAGGAGACTTTGAAAACACATGGTCAAAATTTTATGATTGGCTAGAAGGAAATAATAACTAAAATGGTTTTACCATATAGTTTTTGCCCAAATACCAGAGCATCACCCAGACATCACTGGTGTGATGATTTCTGTGCGACACCAGTGACAAGGCCTAAGCCTTTCTCTTTCTCCTCATAATTCCCCTCATATCCCACCGGGACCTGGCAACATTATGTTCATGAGCTACAACTGTTGGTCAGTGAAGACTATATCATGGTCAGAATTCAATACTGGTCTGATACCAGAGCAAAACCTTGTTAGTTCTACCGCCCTGAGCCCGCTTGTGGGGAGGGCGGGGTAAAAATAAATAAATAAATAAATAAAATTTTGAAGGGCAATACCACTATAGACTTTTGAATTATTTCTCATCTAATGTCACCGAGAAGTAGGGCTGCCAAGTGGGGGTGGGGGGCGGGGAATCCCCCGCTCTGCTGAAGTCTAGTGGCACACCTTACAGACTGACATTTATTTCACGAAGATACCAGAGCAAAACCTTGTTAGTTCTACTCATTTTGAAGGGCGATACCACTATAGACTTTTGAATGATTTCTCATCTAAGGTGGCTAAGTTTCTTTACTCTGCTATAAAGGTATGCCAAGGGATCTCACAGGAATAATCTTATATTTACACTAATGTATATGTGTGCTGTGGTTTTAACTTACCTTTTAATCTATATTAACTTGTATCAATTTTTTTCCATGCCAATCAAGGCTACTTAACTTAACTATAAGCTCAAAACTATGGTTAACAGAGAGATCCCCAAGTGTTACAACTGCACCAGCCCACAGAATAAGCTGGTGTATATTTTTAACAGGGAAGTGAAAATATGGTACCAAAAAGGGGTGGGGAGGAGGCCAATGAAACAAGAAAAAGTGAGAACAAATCAACAAGATCAAGAAACAGTGTGGTAGATTCTTGAAGAAAATAACGGAGTGAAGTCTAGAAAGAAACATATTGGAGTGACTCAGGCTGCAAGGACAGAAGCTGTGTCCTTTATAAACACACATTCCCCCTCCCCTTAACATGCTAACAGCAAAATAGGAAACCCAGTTTTGAATAGCAAAGGGTTAACGCTCTCCCTTCCTTGCACAACCCCAAGACAAGTTGAGATTGCATGAGCTCACAAATTGGATTTAATGGACGAGCCACCTGTTTGAACCTTTGCACACTGGAGACCCGATTCTGGGAATCTGGATCTCTGCACGAGAGCCACAATACAGAGTGTGTGCATCTGTGTATGCATGCATGTGTAGAGGGGGGTGAGATTTAAGGCACTGTTATAGAAAGTAAACTGTTCCCTCACCATTACTCCCCCCCTCCAAAATCCCCTTTACAACACAGCAAACATATACCCAGAGCCTCAGCAGGGGAGGGAGTAAACTGTGGAGGAAAACCAGCAGCTGGTTGTGGCTCAGCGGTACAGCATCTGCTTTGCATGCAAAAGGTCCCAGGTTCAGTCCTCAGTATTACATGTTAAAAGGATCAGGTAGTTGGTGATGCAAAAAAACTCTGCCTGAGTCCCTAGAGAGCTGTTGCCAGTCAAAGTAGCCAGTTACTGCCCTTGACAGATCACTGGTCTTACTCAGTGTAAGGCAGCTTCATGTGTTCACTGCCCACTGCTTCAAACTGTGCCGTCTCTCACCACCCTGCAGCCATTCACTGGGGGACTGGGGTTCCCACACCAGAGTCTCTGCTGAATGTGCCCTTTCAATCTGAATCAACAGTACTGCAAGAATACTTAAAAGGCACATTTCTTAGCCTGACTTCCAGGCGGCCTTAATGTTTTGCAAGCCGCTACTGTGCAAGTTGAGTCAGCGGGACCTTTGATCCTCAGCACAAGTGGTGGTCATCTGCTGGCCAGGGCAACAGAGCAGACTTTTCAGGGTTTGATCCCCCAAGCTACTAATGGGGCAATGCGCATGAAATGAAGAACAGACTGCAGCCATGTGCAACCTTTGCTTACTGACTGAGATATCAAAGAGTCGGGGTTAGGGGAGACAAACATTCCTTTAGGCACAGAGTCTGGTTTATTATAACAATTTTTTTTAAAAAAATCAGGCCATTTCCTTTTTTTGCATCCAAGGGGAATAAAGCTTCCCTATGCTTCCTCTGGGGGAACCAAATCATAATCAAGACCGTGTGTCCCCTTGCATTTAAAATAAAAAATATGCACTCCCTCCCCACACACAAAAATGCTGAATTGCTATAATTTATATACTAATTACCCAATTTGGACAGGTTTGCATGATTTTCCTTGCAATTTGTCTTACAAATTACAGGGCATGGAAGGCATGACTGTGTCCAGTAGGATGCCTTGAGTCACAGTAAAAGTGGGATATAAATATTTGAATAAATAAGTAGTTTGGGCAGGTTGAAGATAACATTTAAGCAACTTCCTGTTTGTTAGGTCAGGCAGGGTTCTGACAGCGGTGGTTCCACCTCTGTTATACTTGACCTGTAAATTTGTCATATTTCACTGAAAAAAATCCAAAGTAGACTGAAACAGTTTCCACCCCCCAAGTGCTGGTATGTTTTCTAAGTAAGGGTGACAGTCCAAGGCCAGGGCTACCAATATAGTGGACTGGGGCCAGTAGACCTGTTCTGCGGAGGCCAGGTCTACCAATATAGTGGAAAGGGGTGGATAGACCATGACTTGGCAAGAGTGAAGCGTTAAGCACCAAATGGTTGGAACCCATGTAACCAGGGGAAAGGGGATGCTAAAGATCCATAGGCATTTAGTGATGTGAAATTTAACCCTTATCTAATACATTGTTCTCCTGCCAACCTAGCACGGTGGTTCCACCTCTGTTATACTTGACCTGTAAATTTGTCATATTTCACTGAAAAAAATCCAAAGTAGACTGAAACAGTTTCCACCCCCCAAGTGCTGGTATGTTTTCTAAGTAAGGGTGACAGTCCAAGGCCAGGGCTACCAATATAGTGGACTGGGGCCAGTAGACCTGTTCTGCGGAGGCCAGGTCTACCAATATAGTGGAAAGAGGTGGGTAGACCATGACTTGGCAAGAGTGAAGTGTTAAGTACCACCAAATGGTTGGAACCCATGTGACTAGGGGAAAGGGGATGCTAAAGATTATTTAGTGATGTGAAATTTAACCCTTTTAGTGATGTGAAATTTAACCCTTAGCTAATACATTGTTCTCCTGCCAACCTAGCAGTTCGAAAGCAAGACATTGCAAGTAGATAAATAGGTACCACTTTGGTGGGAAGGTAACAGCGTTCCGTGCGCCTTGGTGTTTAGTCATGCCGGCCACATGACCACGGAAACGTCTTCGGACAGCGCTGGCTCTTCGGCTTTGAAACGGAGATGAGCACCGCAACCCTAGAGTCGGATTCGACTGGCTTTCGAGCAAGGGAACCTTTATCTTTTACTTATACATTGTTAGTGGACTTGTTAGTGGACTTTTACTTATACATTGTTAGTGGACTTGATAGTGGACTTGCAAATTTGTCCACAAATTCTGGAAAGATATTCTTCACCAAATCAAGCTCATTACTGGTTATCGGGGCCCTAAAAAACCTGAACTTATTTTAATTGATTTATGGCACAATCCAGAGATTCCCAAAATTAGGCAGGGGCTCATTATAATATTGCTTATAGCAGCCAAATGGCTAATTGCAACCCACTGGGAAAAGGCTTCCATACCCTCAGTTGATGACTGATATAAAGTGTGGGAAATATTCTTAACAGACAAGATAGCTGATTTCATAGCTAACTCCAGTCTATTAGACAAATGGTTTCCATTTTTGGATACATTGTTAGTGGACTTGTTAGTGGACTTTTACTTATACATTGTTAGTGGACTTGATAGTGGACTTGCAAATTTGTCCACAAATTCTGGAAAGATATTCTTCACCAAATCAAGCTCATTACTGGTTATCCGGGCCCTAAAAAACCTGAACTTATTTTAATTGATTTATGGCACAATCCAGAGATTCCCAAAATTAGGCAGGGGCTCATTATAATATTGCTTATAGCAGCCAAATGGCTAATTGCAACCCACTGGGAAAAGGCTTCCATACCCTCAGTTGATGACTGATATAAAGTGTGGGAAATATTCTTAACAGACAAGATAGCTGATTTCATAGCTAACTCCAGTCTATTAGACAAATGGTTTCCATTTTTGGAATATACAGCAGACAATATCACTCCCAAAAGGTACTTGATTAATTCTCCATACTATGATATTATCACAATTCTGTAGGTCTATTTGTGTAACTTTTGTCTCCTGATTAACAGGATTATAGTTCATGAATTAAGTTTATTCTCTTAAGGTAATGTTAGTCATGCTTATGGTAATAGTTTCTGGATATGTAAATTACTATAATATAGTGTTCCAGATTAATGATAGGACATTTATGGTACAATATTCATATAAATTTTTGAATGATTTGAACAAATTTGTAATGATGTACTTGATATGGTTATCTGTCAATGCATGATTAAGATTATACTTTGTTCATTGCTGTTATATTTCAGTAAATTTTAATAAAAAGGAAAGGTATTTTAACCCTTAGCTGACTGCTGAATAGGGTACAACATCAATGCTAGGCAGTGCTCCTACCAAACCAGAGCAAATTAATTTTTTTTAAAGTCACATCCAAGACATGGGGAGGGGAGGGGGTCCAAATATCCTTGAAGTAGCCTTCTTCCAGCCTAAGGAGACTTCTTCCAACTTAACTGGTTCTTGCTTCAACAGAAGAGATACTTGCTTTGGAGGAAGGCCCCTTAGACTGGAGAAAAGCTTCTCACTTGAAGCAAAAGGAAAGGTGAGGGTGCTACTCAGTTCAGTCCTAGCCTCTGTAGCCCTATATAAGTCATTTCTAAAACAGGTGACTCATTGTCTCTGATGTAGGCTCTCCCAGTCCCTCCAGTCCCCAAAAGACCAAAACCATCAAAGGACCATCAACATCAAGTCCATATTCCATATGCTGTAATAAAATGTAGTGATCAACTGCGTCAAAGATCTAATAAAATAAGTGAAGATGGTCTTGATTGAGATGTAACTGGAGATAGTCCACCAGAGCAACCAAAGCTGTCTCAATACCAAAACCAGAACTGAAGCTGGACTAAAATGGGTCATGGGCAGATGCATGATCCAGACATGCTCTGCCACCACTTGTTCACGTACATGATCCAACAGGCTTACAAATGGCAATGTCTTCCCTATTCAGAAAAACCTTCTTATGTAGCTGTCTTATGAACACCAAAGGTTTCAGGGGAACGCCTTCTCTCAAAGTGCTGCTAACAATGTTTTTGAAGAGCTCCTGGCTCATTTTCCCAGCAAGATTTTTATAAGGCATCGATCCAAACAATAAGTAGAGACACTCACAATACCCAGTACACAGAATTCGAAGGCACGGAAGCACTGCAAAAACAGAACGATGGCCAACCCATTATTCTTGGATGCTATAAAACTCAGCAAGACGATTCAACAGTACTATTGCATGAATGCATCTGTTCTCATGATAAACGGTAGACAATCTCCCCCACTCATTGGAACTTGCCTTAACTATTTTCACAATGGAGCACATATTAGAAAAGGAATCATTTGTTCTCCATTGCATCACTCCACTAGGTCATTGTCAATGGAGGGAGGGGGGAGACCAGCAGCTCAGCATCCTCCTGGCTCCCCCCACTTTTCTCCCCGCACTTCGAGTTAATGCCAGTATAGTGAATTAAGCAATCAAGTGAAGTTGAGGGAGGAGACGATCATAAGGTATTCAGAGAACGTAATGATACATCAAATTATCACACAAGTTCCACTTAGATGCCATTACTAATAGCTGTAGCCCTCCAGAAATGTGTTTGTTTTTTTCTGAAAAGTGACTTAGTTTAGCAATGATTTCTACACGTCATCCACATATGGTGTGATGAAATACTTTTTGTCTGTCACTCCTGAACCTACCAGATTTTCTTTCTCCTTCAGTGACACTCCCAGGCCTGTAGCTACAGTGGGGCATTTCGGGGCTTGGCCCCCTGACTTCCTACCAAGGCCCCACAACTTCCATCTAGCCCAGGCCCCCCCACTGCTGCTACCCCTTCCCCAAGTATGGCTTGCTTCCACAACTGAACGTCAGTGCCCCCCAACTTATTTAAAGCCCCCCCCCGAATTACAAAATCCTGGCTACGGGCCTGGACACCCCCCCCCCAGTTCCAGCACTGAAAGAGAAATTTCTACTCACAGGGTTCTTAATTGTTTAATCCTGTCTCCCGACTATTTTCCACCCCCTCATCTTTTTTTCTGTAAACTGAAAAGATTCATAACCTTTAAGCCTTAAGAACGCAAAGGTGCTTCAACCCCTTGACCATTTGTCACCCCTTTTCAAACCTTTCCCAGGCTATCCTTTAGATGACAACCTATCTGATACACCTATATCCCGCCCTCCCCGCCGCCCTGAGCCTGCTTCAGCGGGGAGGGTGGGATATAAATAAAATAAATAAAAATAAATCAATATATCCTGTTATTTGAAACCCCTGTATTTGAAACAGGCAGCTTTCCAACACATAGGTCAACAGTTCCATTCAGATAAACAAGAAAATGTTCTCTCACAATTAAAAGAGCCCCATTTTGTAGGCCACGTTGTCAACTAATTTATCCATCCTTCAGACAACCTAGGGAATATCACCCAGACATCTGTCAACACCAGCTTCATAGTTTATTCCTAGCTCAACTATGTCCAAGCATTCAGAATACAGTACTTTTACTGGCATTCCAGTGTCCTAAATGATGTGAACAGTTTCTGAAGAATGACAGTAGATAATTAAAATAATACATCCTTGTCATTTCTGAGAGGCCCGCAGAATTTACGGAGGTAGATAAATCACAGGCAGAGCGGAAAGAAATACTTTGGGCAAATACCTTACTGCAAGTTTGTTCTGGAACTGACAGGGTTTTAAAAAGATGACTCTTTATTCCCAAATCTCTGATTCTGACGCTTGTTAAGATTAATGAGTCTCATTTCCAATCTAAGACCGGAATATATTTTTTAAATGTCCTAAGCACATAAATGTCCTTTCTGTTTAGACTCTATCAACCAGGTTCTGTTGCTGTGGCCATGTATAATTCATATTCAACTGAAAGGAAATGTGTTCACCCCTTTGCATATATCTGTAGCGTATGCTTCTGGACAGTAATATTTTGCTATCGCATGTTTCATTCTAAGGCCTGGTGACCAACAATTTTTGTCAACAGAGCAACAGGCAAACAGACCTCTTCACCATCTCCTAAAGGTGCTCATCCGCACCCTTCCTTTGGCAGCTTTGGAGGAACAAACAGCACCACACAGAGGGGTAAAGCAATATTTATTTTCAGGGGTCATTTCCTGCAGGAGTGCACAGGAGAGGAGCTCTGTAAAGTAAAGAGCCCAGGGGGTGGATACATGCAACAAGCCCTGTCCCCTGCTCCCAGCAGCCCTCAGTCAGAGCAAGACGCAGCCAGGTAAGTTGCAGAGCTCCCCCCAGCCCCTGGTCCAAAACAGTCCAGTGGCACCTTTAAGACCAAGTTTTATTCAGGTACAAGCTCTCCCTCCTCTGCGAGGACAGATCTGCACGTCCCCCCCCCCAATAGCTAGCAATCCAAAACAGTCCAGTGGAGCCTGAGCGGTGGGTGTTGCCTTCTGACACACTTCCAGTGATGTCAGGGGGTGTGGCATATGCAAATAAGTTATGCTAATGAGTTATGCTAATGAGCTTCTGCACCTCTTTTTCATTAGACTTATATCCTGATCTCCCCACATTGTAGGCTCAGGGTGGGCACCAACATATTAATGTTGCAATTAATGCAGATTTATAAATTAAAACATATTACAATAATCAATTAAAATCCATAAAATCATCAGCCTTCATTCACTAAAATCATCAACATTTAAAACAACAATGCGTCTCAACAGCAGATAGTGTGCTCCCAGTCTGGCTTCTGGGATGTGCGGTCACTGGAGGGGGGGGGGGGGGCCTAATCAGAATGGCTGCCTGCTGCAGGTCACTGGAGGGGGGGGGGGCCCTAATCAGAATGGATGCCTGCTCCCTCAACTAAAGGCCCGGTGGAAGAGCTCCATCTTGCAGGCCCTGTGGAACTTTAATAGGTCCCACAGGGCCCTGATCTCATATAGCCAAGTGATGTGGGCTTTCTGGAAAATTTAGAATCTGAAAGTTTTCAGATGCCCTAAATAGAACAGGTTCTGACATAGCGTCTTTACTTTGACTTATCTTTATTAAACCAAAAATTTATAATACCCCATGTTAATTGCATATCCCCAAAACAATAAACATTTGGAGCTGAAATATTAGATTGGGGGGTAAACTAATGAAGTGTGATTTAAAAGTTATAGTCAAACAAACTCAAAGCTTTATATGGCAATTATTATTTTCATTGGAATAACATTTGCAAAAAATGTAAAGCCAATATATAGTTCAAATTTAAGAAGGAAAAAAAGGCAGTTCTTTAGTTCTATCGCACCAAAGGGGCTTATTATGTGCCAGCTGCCCAAAAACTCTTTCAAGCAAAGGGAGTTGGACAGATGCTCAATGGCACTTTTATTTGGCCTCCTTTCTCTAGTTTTGCCCCAGTAGGGCGAGTTCAGTCCAAATTTCTCAGAGCAGTTCTTCAGGTCCCGAGGTGTATCAAATATACTGATCCGTCTAGAGACAGGTGCTATATCAGTGGAAGCCAAAATTACTTTAGCTTCACTCCAGTATTGGCTTAAACTAAATTTCCATCCTCAGGAACTAACCCACTTGTTACTCTCAGACAACTTTCAATCCAAATGGCTGAGAGCAGTTCATAATCAATTATATGAGCTTGGTTTTTCCCCCCCAAGCAATTTTGAGTATGCATTGGGATGTAGCAAAATCAGCCCTAAAACAGAGAATGATGGACATGGAGAGACAGACAGATCTCGGTAGATGTCCTACGTTTAGAGCCCCAGATTCTGTCAAATATCGCTTGCAACCCATGTCCTATTTATCACAGCTTGATACTCACAAGTTTAGGAAAACCTTCACATTAGCCGGATGTGAGGCTTTCCCCTCTGCGATGCCCTGCCTGCCTGCCTGCCTGCCTGCCTGCCTGCCTGCCTGCCTGCCTGACTGACTGGAAGTGAAAACTGTTAACACACTAATTTTAGCATACCCAAAGAATTGTGTGTGTTACGTTGCGGGTGTAATCATCCACCCATCATTTCAACAGAACAACTTCCTTTCATGGGGGTCACTGATAAACCCCAGCTTCACTGTCACTCTTCACAGCATTACCTATCAGTTCCTTATCTGACTGGTGACTACAGTGGGGAGAGATATAAAGCACTCTCTCTCTTTATATATGTATTTATATTTTACATATTATAAAATATATCGTTTACAGAGATTCTGACCCCCTCAGGCTAAAGTAGGGGTTCCAGGTCCCCCGTTGGCCACTGACAAGGATGGGGGGGACGGAGCCTGGGGAGAACAGGGACCTCAGTGGGGTACAATGCCATGGAGTTCACCCTCCAAAGCATCCATTTTCTCCAGGGGAACTGATCTGTAGAGTAATGAGATGAGCTGTTGTTCCAGGGGATGCCTAGGTCCCACCCAGAGGCTTGCATCCCAAGGCTAAAGGCCCTTTCCTGTGTGAAAAGATTGCTTCCTTTCCCATCTAAAAACCATCCGGGAGTGTGGAAGAATCTGGTGACAATGTCACACATGGCTTCCGTACAGTGGGAGTGACCAGCATTAGGCTGGATCCACCCAGTCTTTTTGCTCAGTCTCACCCAATTCCCCTCCTTATTACCACATTCCACATTCTGTATGGCTTTTGTACATGCCAGTCCCATGATCCCCAGCACAGCCTTTTTGGTGGTCACAGTGGACCCCTCCTTCTTTTTTTCTCCAGCAGGAAAAACAAGAACATCTCCCTTATATATAAAAGCCGAATGGTGGTGGTACTTCTCTAGAACATTCCACACGCTCCGGAATTGGTTGATGCCCTGGTGTGTCACTCAGAATCTGTCCCTATCCACTGGCTGCATTGCTTGAGTCTCGCCTCCAACATTCTAAACAGTTTGCTGTTCCTCTCCCCCCCATAGCCAGTCAGAACACAGAGGTTATTTGCATATGCAGCCTCATTGGCCTTTGCCTCGGAACACAGAGGTCGTTTGCATATGCGACTTGATTGGCTTTTGCCTCTAACATTCTAAACAGTTTGCTGTTCTGAGGTAAAATGTGTCCGATCTCCAGGTGAGGGCTGGAGATCACTCAGAATTACAACTGCTTTCCAGATGGCAGAGATCAGTTCCCCTGGAGAAAATGGTGGGCTCTGTATCCTTATATGCTGCTGAGGTGGCCCCCGTATAACAGCCAATGTGACAGGGCTTCAGAGCATGGGAGAGAAAGCTGAAGAGTGAGGGGGAAATAAAGGTAGGTTGATGATTGGCTGGGAAGGAGATAGGGTTGCCAACTCCAGGTGGGAAGTTCCTGGAGATGTGAGGGATGGAGCCTGGAGAGGGTGAGGTTTCAGGAGGTGTGGGACCTCAGACAGGTACAAAACCATAGACTCCACCCTCCAAACCAGCCATTCCCACCCTTCCAAACCATCATTGCCAATCTCCAGGTGAGGGCTGGAGATCACTCAAAATTACAACTGTTCTTTAGGTAGCAGAGATCAGTTCCTCTGGAGAAAATGGTAGACTCAATGTCATTATACCCTGCTGAGGTTGCCATAGCAAATTGAAACTGCGTGTCCAATGCCGGGGCACCCGCCCAGAGCCTCTTTGTAGAGCTCGTTGTATTTATTTCCACAACGAGCCTTTTTCCTAGTACATAACACTGTTGTTTTCAGAGAGCAGCCTTGTTGATCTGCTGTAGAACAGCTACATTAGAGCCCAGCCCAGAAGCACCTTACAAACCAACGAAATTTTCTAGGCAGGAGCTTTCAGAAGTCAAAACTCCCCACATCAGATATCCTCCGTAGAACAGCTAAGATTCAAGCCCAGATCTGATGAAGGGAGCTTTGAGTCAGGCGGCGCTTGCTCCACTGCAGGTGTTATTTACTAAGATGTCATTCTCATAAGAAGCACAGAGGCTGAGAAATCTCCTTACAATTAGAATTGCTGCCTCAATGGGAATTCTCTCTCTACCTGGTTCTTTCTTTCGGCTTCCATTTTTATTCTTTCTACTATGAAGTATTCCTAGTTTCTCAAGAATATAAAGAGGAACTTGACCGAACATTTGATCTGGAAACTGATCCAATGATTTTGGGGATTTAAAAAGGCCTTGCGTGGGAGGATACTACCCGCCCTGCTTCTTCCTAGGTTTTGAATAGCTCGGTCAGTACCAGACAGAGAGTTAGTATGAGAGCAACTCAGCTAATGGCAAAGAGCGACCCTTTAGCAACAGAGCATCCATTAGCTCTTCTGCTAACCAGGACATAAAAGATTCCTCACCACCACCATCTTCTTCGCCTTCACTGCCACCAAGTCCCTTAGCACATTATGATAAAGATAATAATTAAAGATCTATAAGAAACTGGAAAAAAGGGAGGGAGGACATACCCCCAAAATCTTGTTGGTCTCTAAGGTGCCACTACTGAACTGAAACCTAACTATGACAGATCAAGACAGATAGCCATATTAGTCTGTCCGTAGCAGTAGAAAAGAGTCCAGTAGCGCCTTAAAAGACTAACAAAACTTGTGGCAGGGTGTATGTGCTTTTGTGAGTCACTGCTCACTTCTTCAGATACCACTTCTTCAGATATCTTCAGATATCTGAAGAAGTGAGCAGTGACTCTTAAAAGCTCACACCCTGCCATATATTTTGTTAGTCTTTAAGGTACTACTGGACTCTTGCTGTTTTATAACTATGACAGTGTGCGAGTATAAGTGACAACAACAGAAACAGTTTAGACTTTCCCTGTGCCAGTTCTGGCAAGCAGGCAAAAAAATTAAAATTCTGGACAGGCCAGTAATATTCTGACAGGGTGGCAATCCTGCAGCCAGTGTGTGTAAGCAAAATACATTTCACAAGGGCTTTCCAAAACAAAATGTTTATTTTTAATATGATTTTTTCCCCACCTCTCTGTCATTCATTCATT
>NW_015167076.1:17145-22112 GCF_001447785.1 Gekko japonicus
ACAAAGGCCAGTCAATACCATCTCTTGCATGCGCAAAAACCACATAGTATTTGCATGATAGAAGCTGTCGAATGAACTTGCTTTTGTTCTGCCCTCATCTTTGCATCTTTCCTTAACACCTGCAGAACCAAAGGGCATCACTACCCCCTCCCTACTAAACCATGAAAAATCACCATATCTTGAAGAGTCAAATTATATTTGTTTCTTATATACTGTAGCAAAGAAATACTCCCTTTTGCTGGTTTGCATTTATGGCCTATAAATCTTGATAGGTGACCCCAAGTTTCAGTACTATGGGTGGGTCAGCATTATGCTCCCTAGCATACACAAACCACAGGACAGTACCCAACAGTTCAGTCCTAAACAGAATAACACCCAGGGGTCGTTTCGTAGAAAAAGAGCTAGGGGAACTCATTAGCATAACTCATTAGCATATGCCCCACCCCCTGACATCACCGGAAGTGTGTCATAAGGCCACACACACCACCCCCAACGGTCCCGGCCGCCGCCGCCCTCCCTCTTCTCCTGCCTCCTCCTGGCTGAATGAGGGCCGGAAGCGGGGTGGCCGGAAGCAGGGGGCGGGGCTTCGTCAAGTGCCCCGCCCCCCATACCTCACCCGGGGGGACTCCGATCCCCCACGTTCCCTCCCAAAATGACCCCTGATAACACCCTTCTAAACCCATTGATTCTGCTCAGGACTGTGCTGCAGAATTACATTACCGTCAGGGGTTGATTTCGTACACTGTCAATGCAGGGTTGATATCTTTTTTTTTTGGTCATCCCGCCACACCTGACTTATGGCAACCCCGTAGGGTTTTCAAGGCAAGAGACGTTCAGAGATAGTTTGCCATTGTCTGCATCTGTGTCACAGCCCTGGACTTTCTTGGTGGTCTCCCATCCAAATATTAACCAGGGCAGACCCTGCTTAACTTCTAAGATCTGATGAAATCAGGCTAGCTTGGGCTATCCAGGTCAGGGCACATTGCTGCTTTAACAACATAAAATACATCTTTCATGGGTATAACAATGGGATGCAAATGTATAAACGCTTTTGTTTTTCTACAAGTAAACGTGCAAATACAAAAGTGAGAGACAGCTGCAAACTGCTCCTCTTCAAGATACGGCAATTTTTCATGATTTTGTGGGGACAGGGTAGTAAATTCTAAGTATTAGCCTCCAAACATGGCACATTTCACTCATTTAAAAAAAAAAATATTTCAAATGAGTTTTTTTTCCCAGTGCTTCCCCAAACTTCCCCAAATTAGGAAAAAATCCTCAGACTTCTTCATGCTGTACACTAAGTGAATAAAATCTAGTCTTGAAAAGCATTTTACTCATTCCAAAGGAAATTAAAATACTACATGGGACTTTTTCCAGTGCTCCCCCAAGTCCTCAAAAAAGGAGAAAAAAATCTGCAGCATTTGTTCCTTGGGCCTTCATACCTGGGGGGGGGGATACGTGTGGTCTCCAAACATGCAGCATCTCTAAGGATTTTTCCATATATTTTACCATAATTGACTAGAACTGCCTATTTAACCATATGTATTTATCAGACATATTAAGAATAATTTGAAATGATCATACTATAATTAGTTTCTGGTGTACATTTTGTACATATAAAATAGTCTAGACTCCTTGTTTTATTTTACATTTATATATTAGTGTGTTTACAGTTGAGTTCGAAGGAGAATAATAGATCAGATGTGACCACATTATGTCTTTTTCAAGTAGTTACTCCTTGGCTTCATGATTAAGGATTGTGCTGAAACAGGATCAACCATTGCACAGTTGCATTTCAGTAGAAATCACCATTCTAGCATTCTCATCTAAGCAATACTATGATCTTTCCAGGAATATTTTAATGCTCTGTATACCCCACCACATGTGGGCACCATTTACCATGTGCCGGCCACATGTGAACTTGCCACAAGTGTGTGCAATCATCTGTAGCATAAAGCCACACATTGTTCAACTGGATCCATGCACTGAAGCACAACATATGATTTGCCCCTTTTCTCCCAGAAGTTCTCCAACATTCAAAAAAAGTTCACTTTGCTTCCCTCCACCATGAACCTGTGAATTGGCGCAACAGAAAAAAAGCACTGCAGCATTTTCACCACTGGCAATAATTAACCAGGATGCCTACAGGGGAGAAAAAATTTCTTTGAGATGTAAAAAGCTGGATTAACCATTGTATTTCAGAATACAGAATCCTGTTGTTATCAGCCACACTCAGCATAAGTGTTTAGCACTATAAAATTCATTACAATTGGTTCAGAGCTCTGTAGTTCGTGATGCATAAGGTACATTTGCACTGGCAGGGCTTGAGGCAGCAAACAAACCAAAGACGCACACTTCAAAGTACTCTCTACAGTCAGACTGAGAGCCACATCCCCTCTGAGATGACCATATCTACACATCACTGCATATTGTGCTACAGCAACCATCTGCTACTGGCCTGGCCGTTGTGAACAGGTCATTCCTGTTGCAAATTATTACAACCCCACAATTGGTGGCAGGAGCCACCAATGTGCAGATGCAACCAAAACATGGCTTTGGGTAAACCACTAGAACACTTCTATGCGACCATTTTCCCTCAGCACCTGGAAGGGGTAGGGGAGAATTTGCTGAAACTGATTTCTTTTTAAATGCCTAAGAAACAAATTGATATTCCACAATAAATCCCAGTAAGTTCTTTAAAGTGGCAAAATATTCACCCATTGCAGATTTTTTTTTTTGGTTAGGGAAACAATTTGACATAGTAGGCCAATTGCCAATCCTTATTTCTGCCATAAATGCCCTTTCCTCCCATGCACTCGGATTAAATGCCTCTTGTATTAGTGTTTTTTTAAGGCAGGTCTGATTCTAAACATGAAGTTGGATGATGCAAAAACTTATGGAGACTTTATGCTTCCTTCGGAGCTTCAACCCACAGGAAGCAGCTAAGTGGCACACGCAGCTATGTTGCACAGGTTTCAGCCGAATGAGACACCATGTGAGAAGGAAGTCTCATGGGTGAGTTCCTTTCCCCCAGCCAGCATCATGTTTAAAATCAGGCCAGTTATTGCATCTGAGTAGCAGGTCGGTAGGAAAAATGCCACTGCAGCTTGTTATCAAAAGTCAACACAGCATCTTCTGGGCTTAATATACATTGAATCATGAAACTGTGTCTCAGCAAAAGAGAATTCATTCTGCATCTTCTCCCTCAGTCAGGGATGAGAAACAGCTACACACCGCAAGAGATCAAAAAACCCATTATTTTATAAAACAGCAGCTGCTGGGAAGATTTGAAGTCATAAATAGAGACAGCTGTTTTAGGGGCCAGCCAGGTATTGTAAGCGAGAAAGGCTGAACCCCGAGCCAACGGTTTCCCCCTGCTGTATTGTCATCTCTGGCTCAGCGCTCTTAGCCCCAGCTTGCCAAGCCACTAACAACTGGATTTCTTTCCCCCCTCCATACCCTGCTGAGGAAGGTCTCCCCGTCTGTGCAGCCATGACGTAACCAAACAAACTTCTGAGCCACAAGGACTTCCACTCACATTTCTTACACAGAACGCCATCCCCCCCTTCCGTCTCCACCATCATAACCTGAGTCTGACCGGTCTGCGATTGCAGATTTTAAAAACATTTTAAGCCCACTTCCATCCTTGGGCTCTACTCTGCGCGTGGCCAAATCCCGTTCTTGTTTATTCAGAGTGTGACTGAATTTACCAGGGCAAATGCAAATAGCACAGGACAGCAGCTTGACATTCCTTCCCTCCCTCCCTCCCCCTGGTTCCCCCCTCCCCCAACCCATCCTGCTTCCATCCCTCTTCCAGATGGGTCCTAGGTAATCCCCACCTGGCTGGAACTAGCGGTTGCCAACATTTTCCTGACTCCTGTGCCTCTCTCACAGCAGCCTGAGCCACAGGTACCGGCTGGCAACAAGTGTTCTGTGAAAACCTTCACCTGCCGAGTTCTGTAGGCCAGGGTTGCCTCAAAGGCAGACCAGCGAGCCAGGCCTCTTTCTGGGTCAGTTGGCAACCCAATAAGGGACTCCCCCTGCTTCGAGACAGGGATTCGCAGTTCCTTCCTCCTGATGCTCATCCTGAGCCACAGCCTGGAAACACACACACACCCTCCTTTCGGGCATGGGATAATGTAGAGCTGCCCCCTCCCCACACATACCAGACGGCGATCCTGTTCTTGGGGTAGCGCAGCCGCTCCACGCAGCCGAGGGCATGGGGCAGGGAACGGGCCGCGTTCCTGGCGAGGATGGCTAAGAAGACGGTGGGCTTCTGCACGGCGGATTCCGGCAGGGGGTCCGGGCTGGAAAACTCCTGCGCCGCCTCCTCCGTGCAGCGGCTCCTCTGCAGCCAGAAGGAGACAGAAATGTGGAGCAGCAGGAGCATCCGGATCGAGGCAGGGGTGGAAGGGAGATCGAGGGTCGCAGCCATGTTTCCCTGGAGCCCCCCCCCCAAAAAAAAAATTCCCGGGTGCTGCTTTTCTCGGGGGAGGCTCGGAGAGCGAGACAAATCGTCCGGCGATCGCGCAGAGCTAGCAGGGGCTGCGAGAGGGCGGCTGAGGCGAGAGCTCCAGGCGTACCTGCAGAACAGGCTGAAAGGGAGGGAAAGGAGAGCGGGCTTGGAGGTGGCTCTGGTGCTACGCTCGGCTCGCCTGCACGCGTCTTGGGGAGGTTTTTTGCGGGAGGGGCGGGAGGTTGGTCCTTCTTTGCAAAAAAAAAAAGGCGGAGTGGTGGCGGCAAACTTGCCGCCAATCGCCTTTTCTTCCCATTCTTGGAGCAAATGAGCAACAAACAAAGCGCGCTTTCTCTCTCTCCCGCTCTGCTCTCCCCAGCCTTCAATCTACGCAACTTTGTAATAAAAAAAATTCCTCCGGTGCGTCTGCGGGGGAGAAAGTACCAACTCATGCATCAGAATAACAAGACCGTTCACACAAATTGGAAGTTCGGGGGGGGGGGGGGACCAG